>NC_048298.1:69027089-69054360 GCF_013100865.1 Trachemys scripta elegans
CCCAATACTTCTGTTAGTCTCAAAGGTGCCACAGGACCCTCTGTTGCTTTTTACAGATTCAGACTAACACGGCTACCCCTCTGATACTTGTAAGGAATTGTGTTCCACAAAACTGCAAAAATTCTAGCAATTCTGTGTGATCTAATTATTATAGCTATAATGACTGTTAGCTTAGGTCACTTTGTTATTCATTACGTCATTTGGCATGTGTAACTATGTATCAGGTAAATGTATTACAGAAGTGACTAGTGATTTGTAAAAGTAAAGTGAGAGTAAAAGGGGTCTGATGTTCAGATGCTGCATGCTTATCACTTTCTGGAAACCAGACTATTTGAAGCAGCAAAGAGTCCTGTGGCACCTTATAGACTAACAGACGTATTGGAGCATGAGCTTTTGTGGGTGAATACCCACTTCTTCGGATACATGTAGTGGAAATTTCCAGAGGCAGGTATAAATATGCAAGCAAGAGTGAGTCAGGCTAGAGATAACGAGGTTAGTTCAATCAGGGAGGATGAGTCCCTCTTCTAGCAGTTGAGGTGTGAACACCAAGGGAGGAGAAACTGCTTTTGTAGTTGGCTACCCATTCGCAGTCTTTGTTTAATCCTGAGCTGATGGTGTCAAATCTGCAGATGAACTGAAGCTCAGTAGTTTCTCTTTGAAGTCTGGTCCTGAAGTTTTTTTGCTGCAGGATGGCTACCTTTAAATCTGCTATTGTGTTTCCAGGGAGGTTGAAGTGTTCTCCTACAGTTTCTCCTCCCTCCTATACGTCTGTTAGTCTATAAGGTGCCACAGGACTCTTTGCTGCTTTTACAGATCCAGACTAACACGGCTACCCCTTCGATACTTGAGACCATTTGAAGGTATCTTACGTTGGGTACCCAAAACTGAAACATCCAAAACCACGAGTCTAATTGTAAATTTCTTGCCACTTTATGTAAACAACTGCAGACACTGGCGACCAGGGCTAAACTCATATTTTTGTACATGGTTTGAATATCACCCCAAACCTATACTTTATTTCCTTCTCTGAAATTCTCATCCGGTGTTGAGATTTATCATGAAGTTATAGTTGAAGAGACCTATTAAGTTATCAAGTCCATCCACCTGCCCATGGAGGAATATTCCCTATAGTATATTCTAGAATGCTTTATCTAGCTTGGTTTTAAATTACTCAAGCACTGGGACTTCCATCACTTCCCTTTGGAGACCATTCAAAAAGATATAATGGCCTTACACATAAATGTTGACTAAGGAGGCAAGTTAGCACTAACCCCACATACACAAGGTTCACATTGCTAATAGCAAAATCCTACTGAAACAATAATACAAAATTGTCCTATATCAGCTGTTTCCAAACTGTGTTCTGAGAACCACTGGTGGTTTGTGTAGACGACTGAACATACCTAATAATCCATCTCATTTTTCCAAATGCCTGGTGTCCCAACTGCTGATAGTAATGGAGATGTCGGTACTATAGAGCTGTTTTTATGGCAGGTTCATATGTAAAATACTCTAATGGGAAAAAATATTCTTTTCATAAACCTGCAAAATACATTTTAGATTTTAAAGATTGCCATTACCACTTTTCCTATCAAATTTTATAACTTTGTTATAAAATACATACCGGGCTGTTTTACTGAAGTTTGATCTGACACAGTATAAGGCTGGGTCAGTGCCATGCACCTGGGTTATGCATTAATATAGGTCCCTCAGCTTTGAAAGGAAACCCACTGGGTATCATGTTTTGGGATATATCATTTAAATTTCATATAGGTATATGCTTAAAAGGTAACTTTTAATATCTTTGTTGTTGTCTGAATATGGAATGAAACCTCTTAAGCAACCACTTCAGGGACCAACAAAAGTCGGTTACCTTAGCAGAGTTAGGGCCTGATCCGAAGCCCACTGAAGTCAATGGAAAGATTCCCACAGACTTCAATGTGCTTTGGATCAGATCATTGGTCTTTAACTAAATGTTGAACAAAATTCTATTGTTAGCCTTTGGGAGACCTTAAAGTTATTGCTTAAAGCAAGGGATTATTTATTGACTGTGTTCTCAGTGTAGGTTCCACTGCATTATATTAGACATAGTGAATAAAATCTATCTATCCTCCCTTCTGACCACCTACAAAGGAGACAGGCACATACCTCACACATGCAATGGGGATAGTTATGTGGTACATAAATTTGTAACCATCTGATAAACCGCATTTATCATGCCCGTTTGCCAGTCTTAATTGCACTCAGCTCGTTCTACCTAGGGTTAATACTCATCTTCTAAATCTGAGTGGTATAATGCAGCCACCCTGAGCTTTGGAGTCCAAATCAGATTAATTAAGAAATAACAGATGAGGCATTGGATCTTGCTCTTGAACATTTGGGTGCATTATATATTAGCCTACAGGTGACTGAAAACAATTCTGAGATCTGAGAGAATATGATGGTTGACATTGTAATAGACTTGTTTTTGATTGGTTGAATATGACTGTAACTCATTGGTGGAGTGAAACAAAACAATGAGTGTATGTGGACTGTTGTCATCCACTGCCATGTATTATACTTATATGATACTAAAGAGGCAAATAATATAAATAAAATGGTAGTTAACATGGGCCAGGTTGTAGCTGAGCCTTACACAGGTGTGTGGGTCGGGGAGCAGAGCAAGGAAAGAGCCTCGTGTGTACCCTGCTCAAGAGCTGCCCTTATCATAGGGACTGCTCCATCCTGCACCCCCATGAGTATACATCTTTCCAGAAAGGCTGGGGAACAGCCAAGGCACCACTAAAGGCTTGTGCAGGCCACCTATGTACAGAGCTGCCTATGACTCACTGTGGCTCCGCATTGCCCTCTATGCATTCTAGTGGTGAAATGGCACCATTTGGTTCCATATTTGGAGAAATGGTGATGCACTGCTACGTTCAAAGAGACACTGTCAAGGCTGAATAATTATTACATTATTACATCATATGTTATTAGGCTCTCCATTTAATATCTGATCTACATAGGATCTCTTGGGTCGACATCCATCCCGCTCTTCTCTAATCTTTGCATCCACTGCCTCTTTCATCCTGTGTATTATCATGCGGCAAAAGCCTTACCCTACAACAGAGAGTAAGATCATCCTTTTTGAGTATTCTGACAATGATTCCATGTCCTCATTGGTCAGGAGGGGTCACTTTTTCCCAAGTTTCTTCAAAAAGCTCTGTCTTTTTATTAAGATGGTATTATAAAGTACTTTTAGCATGTCTGTCCTAATGTGATAATCTCTGGTCACTTCGTTATTTTTCATTTTTTTGATTGCAGCCTGTACTTCTGACATCTCTATTGGACTAATGTTGATGTCAAGTTGATCAGATTCATGTTTCATCAAAATTTGATGCTGAGATGGGACTGGTTCTATTTGAGGACTTATTTGAAATGCTCTGCCCATCTGCTTTTCTGTGCTACTTCAGTTGTAAACCTTTTCCTGTCTTTCGTTTTGATGGGCTTATGTGTAGATCTTGTGTAGATCAGATATTCACACTAAGGACCATCACAAAAGAAAGTATAGGATAGCAAGGTCCCCTATGAATCAATTTGATTGATTTTAAAAAGGCATTTGACATCCTGCACAGACATACATTGTAGAATATTCTTCAATACTACAGAATCCTAGATAAAGTCATCAATATCATCAAGCCCACATACAAAGAGGCAAAGTGCTCTGTCAGGGTGAACAACCACACAACAGAGTGGTTCAGTGTGGACACTGGCATGAAACAGGGTTGGGTTTTATTTCTAGTGTTGCTTGGTATTTTCATAAATTGGATAATGAAAAAATGTATTAGCAACACAAATGCCAACACAGCATGGTTAGATGGCAAATACCTAGACTGTGCTAATGATTTTACATTACTGAGCAACACCTCTGAAAAGTTACAAAGACTGACTGACAGCTTGGCTAAAATAGCAGGCCAATCAGGGTCAAGAATTATTTATACTAAAAAGAACATTATTGAAACCCCAGACGTCAAGTACTAGCATCATATTAGAAGGCAAAAGTATCAAGAAAGAAGAACAGTTTGTCTACCTGGGCAGCACCATATTAGCCAATGGAGACCTCAAAAAGGAAGTGACATCAAAGATAGTAAAGACATCCACAGCACTTACTAAACTCAACAGCATATGGGAATCAAAGAAACCTGGCACCAGAATAAAACTGAGAATTTTCAATGTAAATATAATCTCGGTACTAATATATGGCTACGAGAGCGGAAGATCTACTAAAACGTTAGAAAACTACACACCTTTGAAAATAAGTGCGTCCGAAAGATTCTGGGCATTGTTTGGAAAGACTTCACCCCAACAAAGTGATCTGAGAAATCATCAACTATCAGTTCCTTTCTACCAGAATCAGAAAGAAGTTCTGGACATATTTGAGGGATGTACTCTGGATGCCAAGCACAGATTCCCACATGAAGCTGTCAAGTGGAAACCAACATGTGTGAGGAAAAAGGATGCTGAAGAAAAACTTTAAGAAGAACTCTTAGCAGAGGGCAGAATAATCATTCTCAACACCATAGAACAAATGGAAGCAGCAACAAATGAAAAAGAGAAGTGGAAGAGATTAATTTCCTCCCTGAGCAGCAATATTGGGCATGGGAAGGATGTTTAAAAAAAATCCACTCAATAATTGATATTTCCTGATGTGTGTGTTTGTATACACACCTTAATGTTGTTTTAATCATATTGTTGCACCTAATTGATGTTTTTAAAGGAAAATTAAAAAGAAACACAGAGAGAGAAACTGATTGTGCCTGTCAGCATTTAAACAGTCTGAACTGGACTTTGAACTTCACACTTCCTTGAGATGAACAGAATGTTGGGAGTAAAGTTCACACACTTCACTAAGGTGAAATGGAACAGAGAATGTGTGAATTTGGGAAGAATATGCTATGTGTTTCAAAGGGACATTTTCAGGTCTTGGCTACACTTACCAGCTAGTTCGACGGCTGGAAATCGAAGTTCTGGGTTCGACTTATCGCGTCTAGTCTGGACGCGATAAGTCGAACCCGGAAGTGCTTGCCGTCGACTGCGGTACTCCAGCTCGGCGAGAGGAGTACCGCGGAGTCGACGGGGGAGCCTGCCTGCCGCGTGTGGACCAAGGTAAGTTCGAACTAAGGTACTTCGACTTCAGCTACGTTATTCACGTAGCTGAAGTTGCGTACCTTAGTTCGAATTGGGGGGGGTAGTGTAGACCAAGCCTTAGTCTCCCTCCTGCATATTGCCTCAGCTTCAGCACCTGAGTCTGTCCGGCTACACCAAGATACACTATCTAGAGTCTACATTGTATTGTCTCAAAGGGAGCCAGTTTAGGGATCCCTAAACATCTTCCATAGATTTTAAGGCCAGAAGGGATCATTATGAGCCTCCTGCATAACAAAGGCTATAGAATTTCACCCAGCTATTCCTTCATTAAGCCCACTAACTTGTGGTTGAGCTAGAGCATAGCCTTCTTGACTTAAAGGTTCCAGGTGCTGGAGTACGTGCCACATCCTTTGGTAAAAGTGCCACATCCTATTTAAAAGATTAATTTCCATCACTTTTAAATTTGCATCTTATTTTCAGTTTTAATAAAGATGCAGGTATTGTTGTGCATACTCAGAAGTAATGTTTCTGCTGACTAGAATTTGTGCGTTTTCATACCATTCCCACTAAAATTTAGCAAATGGCATAATCCATAATAAGGATTAGTACAGAATACTACTGGTACAGCTAGAAGAGAATATAATCAGACACATTCTCACTAGATAGAACATCCATCATCTTCTACTCACTCTGCTTTCTCTGTACAAGGCAGAATGGCTTTATGGTAGCCCTATTTATTCAGAAATACAATAATGGTGAGGGACGTGGCTATAATGGAGACCTCCTTAGGTATCTGTCCTCTGACACAGTCTTCCCTATAGCGCCTTAGGTTGGCAGGTAACAAAATTTGAATATCTGCTTCAGTATATACCTCCCCACTTTCTAAAACATTTTGAAAACATTAATTGTTCAGAGGTTATAATTTTTTTAAATAATTGTTTATCCTTATCTGACTCCTTTGCATTCCAGAGTGTGCCTGTGATTGATATTTCTTGGAATGTATTATGTGTGCATGAATGGTTGTGTCTTAGATAGATATAATTGTAGAAACTAAGAAGTTGTTACCAATATGTATTTTTTATTCATTTATTACATACAAGCACCTGTCTTCGGACAACTTAGATCTTAGAATATCAGGGTTGGAAGGGACCTCAGGAGGTTATCTAGTCCAACCCCCAGCTCAAAGCAGGACTAATCCCCAGACAGATTTTTACTCCAGTTTTCTAAATGCCCCCCTCAAGGATTGAACTCACAACCCAAGGTTTAGCAGGCCAATGCTCAAACCACTGAGCCATCCCTCCTCACCGTACTGTTATACCTCTGCTTTAGTGTGTGTTTTGAATATTTATGCTAGCACACAGTTTCTAATTTCCATTCAGATTAATTTGTTTTACTCTGTACACTGTGCTTTATAGGAAATATGAATGATTTCTTACCGTTATATTCCTTTCAGCATTGTATGTGCAAACTAGAGTGGTGTAAAAGACTTATCTCAGTACTCATTTTCAAATAATGCTGATTTAATGGCTATGGATTCTTAACTTTGAAAATGTGTAGTAGGTAGTCACTTCTGCACTTTAAAAACCTGCTAGACATTTGTGCAAGGAGAGTAATTAAATACAGATTGATTGTATCTACTGTATAGAATATAAAGCCATGTGCTTTTGAGCTCCACGGATGCTGTGTGAAAACTAAACATTGGCCTTAGCATTTTGTAACGGTATTCTTTACATTAGCATTTTTCTCACATTCAATCTAATATATTTGTATTGTGTATGTCCATCCCATGATTGTATGTAGTGCCTATCAAAGTAGTATCTAACACTTCCCAGGTAAATTAGAGCTGATGGCAAAACTTCAAAGTTTTCTGCTCTTTTTCCTTTTGTGGTTATTGAAAGCTTTACTTGGGATAAACATCTGTCCTTCTTCTTTTAGATAACAATTACAGGTAGTGCAATTATGCATCTATAGGGGGACCATACATTCCGTTTTGGCCGGGACAGTCCCTTTTTTAAGCCCTGTCCCAGCCATCCCAACTTTTTTGGCAAACTGGGCACTTGTTCCGTTTGATCTCGCCAACTGACCCTATGCCCAGTTTTGCAAAAAAAAAAAAAAAAAAAAAATGGGGCATGTCCCCCTAGGTGGGAACAGAGGAACATTTACGGGGGCGAGCAGTGCTGGCAGGCAGCTCGGGTCAGCCCTGCTCGGAAGAGCTGGGGCGAGCAGCAGTGCCGGGCAGCTAAAGCCAGCTCCACAAAACAACGCCAGGCGGCTTGGGCCAGCCCCGCACAAAGGAGAAAGGGTGCTCAGGCTAGCCCCACATGGTGTCTCGTTTTTACTTTGGGAAATACAGTCACCCAATTCACACATTGTGTGAGAGAGAGGTTGTTCCAGACCTGTTCCTCTGTTAATCACCTTTTAATTATAAATATTTAATACAATTAATATTAAATCAATATGTCTTGTCTAACATTTGGTGAATAAATATGGTACAACAGGATTACCTCAGTGATATTTGTGTCATGTTTGCTGCACAGAAATATATAAATTTCCATACTAGTTCAAGTTAAAGGTCAGTCAAGCTTGGTGTACTGTTTTCAGGCGGGGGCCAGTATCAGGTTTTTCTCAGGATGGTGATGTCCTCCAGAAGTATCTAGCTATTCAGTGCTGAGCTTGAGGTGGAGAAGAGAGATTTTTTTCTTTACCCTCGTAAGTGATTAGCTTATTATTTGAAGCATGACATTTGATTAATATAATAGCTATCTCAGCTTACTTTATGGACCAAAGTAATAGGGGTCACGAAAATTATCCAGCCACGATATTTGAGTTCATGCTAGCAACTTGATAATACTCTTTGTAAAGAAGTATTCTTTACCATATGTTCTAAATTTAGTGCTATTTAGTTTCATTGTAAGTTCCCTTGTTCTGGAATTATATGAGAGGATAAAAAGTAATGAGCTTTCACTGCACTCTTTTTTCATAGATTCATAGATTCTAGGACTGGAAGGGACCTCGAGAGGTCATCGAGTCCAGTCCCCTGCCCTCATGGCAGGACCAAATACTGTCTAGACCATCCCTGATAGACATTTATCTAACCTACTCTTAAATATCTCCAGAGACGGAGATTCCACAACCTCCCTAGGCAATTTGTTCCAGTGTTTAACCACCCTGACAGTTAGGAACTTTTTCCTAATGTACAACCTAGACCTCCCTTGCTGCAGTTTAAACCCATTGTTTCTGGTTCTATCCTTAGAGGCTAAGGTGAACAAGTTTTCTCCCTCCTCGTTGTGACACCCTTTTAGATACCTGAAAACTGCTATCATGGCCCCTCTCAGTCTTCTCTTTTCCAAACTAAACAAACCCAATTCTTTCAGCCTTCCTTCATAGGTCATGTTCTCAAGACCTTTAATCATTCTTGTTGCTCTTCTCTGGACCCTCTCCAATTTCTCCACATCTTTCTTGAAATGCGGTGCCCAGAACTGAACACAATACTCCAGTTGAGGCCTAACCAGCGCAGAGTAGAGCGGAAGAATGACTTCTCATGTCTTGCTCACAACACACCTGTTAATACATCCCAGAATCATGTTTGCTTTTTTTGCAACAGCATCACACTGTTGACTCATATTTAGCTTGTGGTCAACTATAACCCCTAGGTCCCTTTCTGCCGTACTCCTTCCTAGACAGTCTCTTCCCATTCTGTATGTTTGAAACTGATTGTTCCTTCCTAAGTAGAGCACTTTGCATTTGTCTTTGTTAAACTTCATCCTGTTTACCTCAGATCATTTCTCCAATTTGTCCAGATCATTTTGAATTATGACCCTATCCTCCAAAGCAGTTGCAATCCCTCCCAGTTTGATGTCATCTGCAAACTTAATAAGCGTACTTTCTATACCAATATCTAAGTCGTTAATGAAGATATTGAACAGAGACGGTCCCAAAACAGACCTCTGCGGAACCCCACTTGTTATGCCTTTCCAGTAGGATTGGGAACCATTAATAACAACTCTCTGAGTACGGTTATCCAGCCAGTTATGCACCCACCTTATAGTAGCCCCATCTAAATTGTATTTGCCTAGCTTATCGATAACAATATCATGCGAGACCGTATCAAATGCCTTACTAAAGTCTAGGTATACCACATCCACAGCTTCTCCCTTATCCACAAGGCTCGTTATTCTATCAAAGAAAGCTATCAGATTGGTTTGACATGATTTGTTCTTTACAAATCCATGCTGGCTATTCCTTATCACCTTACCACCTTCCAAATGTTTGCAGATGATTTCCTTAATTACTTGCTTCATTATCTTCATTAACTGGCACAGAAGTTAAACTAACTGGTCTGTAGTTTCCTGGGTTGTTTTTATTTCCCTTTTTATAGATGGGCACTATATTTGCCCTTTTCCAGTCTTCTGGAATCTCTCCCATCTCCCATGATTTTCCAAAGATAATAGTTAGAGGCTCAGATACCTCCTTTATTAGTTCCTTGAGTATTCTAGGATGCATTTCCTCAGGCCCTGGTGACTTGCAGGCATCTAACTTTTCTAAGTGATTTTTAACTTGTTCTTTTTTTATTTTATCTGTTAAACCTACCCCCTTCCCATTAGCATTCACTAGGTTAGGCATTCCTTCAGACTTCTCGGTGAAGACCGAAACAAAGAAGTCATTAAGCATCTCTGCCATTTTCAAGTTTCCTGTTACTGTTTCTTCCTCTTCACTGAGCAATGGGCCTACCCTGTCTTTGGTCTTCCTCTTGCTTCTAATGTATTGATAAAAAGTCTTCTTGTTTCCCTTTATTCCCATAGCTAGTTTGAGCTCATTTTGTGCCTTTGCCTTTCTAATCTTGCCCCTGCATTCCTTTGTTGTTTGCCTATATTCATCCTTTGTAATCTGTCCTAGTTTCCATTTTTTATATGACTCCTTTTTATTTTATATGACTCCTTTATTTGCACATGTCAAGGCTGTATCCCCACTTTGAACTTTAGGGTACAAATGTAGGGGCCTGCATGAAAACTTCTAAGCTTAACTACCAGCTTAGCTCTGGTCTGCTGCCACCATTTCAATGGAATCCCTCCCTGGGAAGCCTTGAAAAACCTTCACCAATTCCCTGGTGAATACAGATCCAAACCCCTTGGATCTTAAAACAAGGAGAAATTAACCATCCCCCCTCCTTCCTCCCACCAGCTCCTGGTGAATACAGATCCAACCCCCTTGGATCTAAAACAAGGAGAAATTAACCATTCCCCTCCTTCCTCTCACCAACTCCTGGTGAATCAAGATCCAAACCCCTTGGATCTTAAAACAAGGAAAAATCAATCAGGTTCTTAAAAAGAAGGCTTTTAATTAAAGAAAAAGGTAAAAATTATCTCTGTAAAATCAGTATGGAAATTAACCTTACAGGGTAATCAAACTTAAAGAGCTCAGAGGACTCCCCTCTAGTCTTAGGTTCAAAGTACAGCAAACAAAGATAAACACTCTAGTAAAAGGTACATTTACAAGTTGAGAAAACAAAGGAAAACTAACACGCCTTGCCTGGCTATTTACTTACAAGTTTGAAATAGGAGAGACTTGTTTAGAAAGATGTGGAGAACCTGGATTGATGTCTGGTCCCTCTCAGTCCCGAGAACGAACACCCTCACAAACAAAGAACACAAACAAAAACCTTCCTCCCCCCAAGATTTGAAAGTATCTTGTCCCCTTATTGGTCCTTTGGGTCAGATGCCAGCCAGGTTACCTGAGCTTCTTAACCCTTTACAGGGAAAAGGATTTTGGAGTCTCTGGCCAGGAGGGATTTTATAGTACTGTACACAGGACAGCGGTTACCCTTCCCTTTATAGTTATGACAGCACATTTCTCATTTGTATGCACCTGCTGCAGATTATGCTGACACTGCATCTGCAAAACATCCCTGATCCTTTCCTGAAGCTAGTTTCATACCACTTCCTGCTCCCAGAACACAAATAGGTGTCTTGTGGATATCAGCAGTCACTTACTCCTTTTTTGTCCCAGCAATTTCCATCTAAGGCATCTGTACTGAGGAAGCCAAGAATTTGATACCAGTTGACAATGTGATTAGACACACTAGACAGAGTTGATACTTTGCATGGTACCATTATCATCAATATGTTTGAAGAGTATCCTCTAAATTTTGCATGCGCTACATGAGGTTTTAGCTGTAGAACCACTTTTAAAGTCAATAGGAGCTGTGCTGCTAAAATGCTGTGTAATGGGCATATTCTGCTCTCTGTTCCACCAGTATAAATCTAACGTAAGGTTTGAAGGCATTAATCCAGATTTACAATAGCACACCTGCAAAATTTGGCCTGTTATTTTGAAAAGGTAAACAAGAGTCAGTACAGACATTGTGTTTGATCTCCCTAAAACAATTACCCACATAAGGATAATGAAAACAAGTTTAATTCAGGAAATACAGTCTCTTTTGCTGCACAAATAAAATATTGAATTGATTTTTTTATGTTTGATGGGTTTTTTTTTCCTGCTTTCCCATAAACCAAGATGGTTTTAGGGAATTTACATATTTCATTGATGTGTTTTCTAAAATGAAAAGCGGTTATTACCAAGAGATGGAAAAACGTAACAGGAAAATGGATCCAAATAAGCTGAACCCAAATGCTGCTTCTGTATGGGGGGAGGGGAAGGACACTTCCTGTGTCTACAGTTTCTTGTCTGCTTTTGCTTTAGCATTGTTTAAATGCCAAGGTTACCGTGAATACTATGAAACGAATAACACTGATGGATTGGATTTCTTTTTTTTACTGAAATACTGACCACTCACTGTTGCTGAAAATTCTCTTTTTCCTGTGAGCATGTTAATGAAACAGAGTAACTAACCTATTTATTGTTTTAGGATTCTGTCAAGCTCGATTTCAGCAGATGGATGTCTAAGTGAGCTCTTTAGTATTGAACAAATTCCTCTGATATATTTCCTGGGTTTTTGCTAACTTTTATTTTTTCTCTTATGGGCTTTCAAAAGAGATCAGAGACTTACTTTTACCCAGCTTTGCTTTCAGTTTTAATCTTCATTCATTTTCTTATGTACAGGGCCGGCTCTGGCTTTTTTGCCACCCCAGGCAAAAAAGCCTCCCGCCGCCTGGCCCCTCCGCCCCCCAGCGCGGCAGGGGAAGGCGCCGAGCCCGCTGCGGCTCCGCTGGCGGCCAGAGCGCTGGGGGAGGGCGGCGAGCCGGCCGGGGCTTCGCTCTCCCCGGCGGCCAGAGCGCTGGGAGGAGGGCGGAGAGCGCGGCTGGGGCTCCACTCTCCCTGGCGGCGAGCCCACTGCGGCTCCGCTCTCCCCGGCGGCCGGAGCCGGAGCACCGCACCGCTCCCCTCCAGGTGCCGCCCCAAGCACAAGCTTGGTGGACTGGTGCCTGGAGCCGGCCCTGCTTATGTAGTGCCCTTTTTTTCTCCAGGCCATTGTGCTTATTTCACATGTATTGTAGTGCCTTGTGCCTGAGCAGCTCATTATAACAGTTTACTTGGCCACAGCATATTCTGGGGCTTGATTCTGGGTAGAATGCCATAAGTAAACCATATCCACTGAACAATGGCCTTTAATATACAGATATATACATTATATGGGTATAATGAAACCTGTACACAAGGCCAACCTCTGTGTTAATAGACCACCCCAAAATATCCACAAACGTGCTGAGTAAATGTCTGATCACCCTTACTTGGGAGCCCACCTTGCTTAAGCAATCAGCTTTTATTGGTCAATTGTGTGGTTGCTTAAGATAGCTTTCATTATACAAAAGTATATTTTGAATAGCAGCTGTTTTCTTCTAGCACTAAGGTAAAGTTCTGAGCTATGCCTTATATGGAAATAAGCTAGACACTATAAGATTAAACCTAAATGAGTAAAACATGATAGATGGATAATGGGCTACATGCTGGGACCATTTGGAAACTGAGATAGGCTCGAGAATGCTGTGTTAAGAGTGACTTCAGAAAGAGATCATATTACACTGGGGCTTTGGTCTGAATTGGCTGGGCAGACTTCAAAGTGAAGTTCAACAAACCACTTCTGCTTCCATGCAAGAATGCCACAGCTGAGGTCAGTGGAGGTGCTTGAGACGGAGACCCCGACTGTAATGAGAGCAGGCAGAGGCTTAAGCTATGGACTTTGGTTCCCTCGATCATTTACCAAAGCACAGATTTGTTAGCCCTCTAGGCATGCTGCTCTAGGGCGTAGGTTAGGATGCTGCTTGAACAGGGTTATTACTATTGTTTGGGGAAAATTAATTAGGCTGATCCTGACTGGGCAATTTGTTTGTTATGGATTTTATTCCTGTTATTTGAAGTTTAGTTCTGGTACCACACCTATAGACCTATAGATAGGTGATACATAATTTGATATAAATAAAGAGATGGCACAGCTGTTAGATTCAAAGATGTGGTGAGGTTGGGAGACAGGAGCTCCTGAGCTTGTCAAGTCATATAACTTCTTTGCTTTCAACTTTAAAATGGGGAAATATATTTATCTCCCACCAGTGCTGTGAGGACACTGAAGATGAAAAGTGCTAAATAAATGCTACTGTTAATTAGCAGTAAGATAATTATTTTACCATGTATTGTTTTTATATGTAAGACATACAGCTTATCAGTAAAATTTTCAAAGGGATGTAAGAACCAAAATCCCATTTTCAAAGGGGACTTGGGAGCCTGAGTCTCACAGAAAGTCAATGGGTGTGAGGCTCCTAAGTCACTCAGGCACTTTTGAAAACTTTCCTCTTTTATAGGTGGTGCAGATAGTAAGACACATAATCAATGTTGTTCATCTCTTTCCATTTGAAGATCCCGTTTACAGGTTGCTTATAATGGTGCTAAACTTTAACCATTTGAGTTGAAATTTTCCATGATGAATGCTTGCCACGTGCTGAAATTTCAGCCAGTTTCAGCCAAAATGCATCATCCCTTTCTCCAATCAAGGTGGAGGTAAATATGTAGTTTTGCACTTCTTAGAAAGATTGTTACAACCATTTCACTGAGAAACTCTAGCACCTCCATGTTTTGGAACAGGGGCTTGAAATTTGGTGGGGGCATGCCTGAGTGTTAGGAAAGTGCCATTAGGTGCCCCTATGAAAATCCACTATAATTTGGACACCTAATGAGCTTCTGAAAATCCCAGTTTGTAGACGCTCAGTAGAGATTTGTTGAGAGTTTGGAAACTGAATTTTCAAAAATTCTATCTGTATTGAGCATGTTCCAGCCCTTCATTGCATAGACTGATCAGGACTTTCCCTGCAGTTGTTCCTGGCTAATGGGAGGGAGTGCAAATTCAGAACAGGGAAACTGACTCTCCTCCCCTGTCAGTGCTCCCATGCCAACACGCAAGTAGCAAAGAGGAGTAGGTGGAAACAGCGTGATTGAAATTCAGAGAGGTGAGGAACTATGCTAGTGAGGTGATGAGGGGGCTGACTGAGACAAAGGGAGGTGTGGGAGGCTAGAACAAGGATCTAAGAGGGAATGGATGACTGGGACCAGGAGCCTGGGAGCAGTGGGGCATAGGGGATATAGGTGACTGGGATGAGGAGTCACAGGTGGGGTGGGCACTAGGACTTGGAGCCAAAGAGGAGAAATAGGGGACACTGAGACTCAGGGACAAGGACAGGATGTGGAGAGGCCCGAGGCAGAAGTAGTTGGTTTTGAGGGGGACAGGGGAAAAAAGGTTTTAATGACTAATGCTCTCAACCCGGAATAAAGCCCAGGATTCCTGAGCCTCACCCCATCAAGTCATAATTGATCAACCAGTTAAGGTTGCTGGCATCCTGTGCACTGAGTGAGGCAGTGGTCCAGAGGAAAAATAGTATGTGGTGGTGTAATTAAAAGACCGTATCATAATGTATAAGGTGCAAGGCCCAAATGAAGGTTGTACAGGCTACCTTAACTTGGACATTTCCTCAGATTTGAGTGTTTGACTTCACAGTCTTAATTTTCTTTTAATATAATTTGTGTGTGTAATATCTATATATGTTGGTATTGTATTTCTTAGCCTTGGGAATATTTGATTTATGAAAACAAAAGGGAAAGATGAACTTTAAAGTTTGCTTCCCGGAAGCACATTCTAATTCCTATATTTCATAGTTCCTTTCCCTCTCTTCAACTTCCTTTTCTCTTATGTTATCTTTCCATTTGCCTTGTAATTTACCCCATCCAATTCATCCTTCTATTTCACAATCTACTGTTTCTTGTCCTCTATCATCTTATTATTTAAAATCTTTTAAAATTATATGCAGAACATTTCTGTTGTGCTTTTTCTCCACCTTGAATAGTAAATCAACTCAACGTCCTTTGAAAGCCAGACCTGCTCTCTATGCCTTGAACTATTTAGAGCTGGCATAGCCATTGAGAATACTGCTGATGGAAAGTGTTCTCTCATCATAAAGGAACAGCTGGTGATGTAAAGCTGGTATATCTGTCTCTGCCTACCTGCTGCTAGCTTCCTCTGTATAGGGGCATGCCAGGTGCAGGAAAGGAAGCAGTCAGAACATGCTGTGCTCTGGAGCAGAGACTTTCAACCTTTCCAGACTATTTTCAGGAGTCTGATTTGTCCTTCGTACCCCAAGTTTCACCTCACTTACTTACAAAATCAGACATAAAAACACAAAAGTGTCACCGCATGCTATTACTGAAAATTTGCTTACTTTATCATTTTTACTATGTAATGATAAAATATTGGAATCTAAATATTGTACTTACATTTCAGTGTATAGTATATAGAGCAGTATAAACAAGTCAGTGTCTGCATGAAATTTTAGTTTGTACTCACTTTACATTTTTTGTAGCCTGTTGTAAAACTAGGCAAATATCTAGATGAGTTGATGTATCCCTTAGAAGACCTCTGTGTCTCCCTAGGGGTACATGTACCCTTGGTTGAAAACCACTGGTCTGGTGAAAGAAATAGCCCCTGGGACTGTTCTAGCTGAGGTAAGTCAGAACATCCCTCAAGCTGCTTTCATGTGTACCATGGACCAAACCAACCCCTGGCTGCCTCCAGAATATTGATGGGAGTCAGTGAGGCAAGAAATATGGAATAACACTACCTCCAATGCTCCTCCTGAGGTGCCTGGCCACTGGCCTATAAAACTGCTCCATATCATCTCAGCATCCGAAAAATCCTAGGCCATTCCTGGCTGTTTTCTATATTGTTCATGTAAAATGTACCACTGCACTACGATGGATCACACCTGCTCAAGTGTGTGTCAATAATCCCTAATGCTTCTACAGCTATGAAATTTCTGCTTTAACTCAAGTGTTAGGAGGTTAATACTACTGAACCAGAAGAATCTGTTCTTTCCCTGGGAACAGTAATGAAGTCATATCTGGTCATGGATATCTTACAGCATTATGGCTGAAAAACTTACACAGTAAATGGTAGGCTATGGGTGGCCCAAATTGCCTTTTCCCCTGTTGTCCTATGAAGAAAATTAAGCCATATATTATGTAGGCATTTCAGGCATGATGCCTTTCTTTGCAGTATTTGCTAAAATGCCATGGGATTTTTTTAGTGTTGTTGCTTTTAAAATTGGTGAGTGAAAGGAGTGGAAATCACAGAACATCTTAAACAAAATTCATTGTGCATATCATTTTCCAGTGGCTCCAGGGGCTTGAGTCTGTTCCCTAATTAAATATGAATCTAGTTCACCAGACTGTTTCCATATTAATATAGTAAATATTCTAGTGCTTCATTCAGTTTGGTCATATAATCCATACATAGCTCCCAATACATCATAAAACCGTCTTCCCCTTTTTGTGGTATCTGCTTTTATTTCAATGAATGGTAAGCACATGCAGCCTGTAAGTCTCCCAATGCCAGATATTGATTCCAGAGTACCCTTCTACCTTCTAAAATTCTCAGCCCCATGCTGGATGCTCTATTCCACTTTTTGCCATCCTACTTTATTATGAACCTCTGTTTTGCAGAATTATGTAACTTCTTATACTGATTTGATACAACAGTTTGATTTAACTGTTGCATTTAATTTTATGACTGAACGTCATGAATAATTTGCCGCTCAGTTAACCTCATTCAGTGTGGGAGTATTGCAATCGTTCCCTATTATAAACTGTGCAATTGCAGTACATCTTTAGTCCCCAACTGGGATGTATTTGGATCAGTATGTAAAGACTTGTGATGCTGGAGAGTATAAAATAAGGTAGTTCTAGCAGCTGTCTTGGGCATTAGAAGTTACTGAGAGTATAAACAAAGGAGGGAAATTACAGAAAAAATGAACGCTGTCTTAAGGCTAATAAAATCTTTTTCCTTTCCAAGTTCCTTCCCCTATCCCTTGATTGAATACCCTCTCATACTACTTAAAGCTTCACTCTGGTCTGCCATACTGCTAAACAAACACAATTGTTTCGGAATCCCTCCTGCTCTTTACTTCTCTGGTTGGTTGAATTTGTCTCAACCTGTCCTTCCCCCTCCCCCTCATCACTAGTTACATGGGTGTCCAAAATCCTCTTCCCCATCCCTGGACTCCACCTGACTTCTCAACCTACTGGAGGGGGAAAAAAAAGCAGTCCCGCTCTTTCTGCGCCATGGTTCTCCATCTATTGTTGGAAGGCCATAAACATAATCAGTGTGGCTTGGCTAAATCTGGGAGAAAAGAAGAGCCAGGAGTGTGAGCAGCTTCACTGTAGGAAGTGGCAGCTTTAAAAGACAGGGTAAGAGTCTTCAAAGATGGGTCATTTCAGGTTGTCCTTCACTAGGCACTCTGAGCTTTCTTTAGATATCATCCAGGTGACACGTAGGGTGACCAGACAGCAAGTGTGAAAAATCGGGACGGGGGTGGGGGGTAATAGGCTTCTATTCAAGAAAAGCCTCAAATATTGGGACTGTCCCTATAAAATCGGGACATCTGGTCACCCTAGACACGTGAAGAAAGAGGTTTTCCCATAATGTAGGACAAATCTTTGGCCATAACTTTGAGATGGAGTCCCAGTTGGAATTTTGGATTTAAGACAGTGGATTGCTGGTTTGCATAGGAGACCTTTTACCAGAGTGTTATGCCCTGGAGATGTCTTAGAAGAAATACTGGATAGGATAGTGCTCCCCACCCCTTTGCAACCTGGGCTGTGCGCCATTGGCTCAGACTATTCAGCATAGTCCCAAGGTGGGGATTTATGGTGACAGAATAAAAAAATAAGATTTATTTTTATTTAGATGACCTGTTGATGTTCATCAACTCTCTGCCTGCTCTCAATTTCCAATATTTTAACATCATAATTAAACAAGCTGAGTTTAGTACCAAATGTCTCAAGCTGTGACAATTTAAATGAGTGAAATTTTAAAAGATAATGAGTGTGATTTGAAACACTCTGGAAAGTCCTTCCCCAGGAGAGTGAGATACATTAAAACACGTTTTAAAATTAATCCAGAAAAAGTGACACAACAAATGAATGAGACTTGGCAGATCAGTTGACAAGAATAATCTGTAAAAATTTGTGGCTGATCGTATTAGGATTGGAAAAAAATGTAAATGGAAAACTGTTTGCAAAGCATGTGTTATACATTTACGTTCCAATACAAATAGGTTTGAATTAATCTCATCCTCCCAACCTCCAGTGTTAATGGAAATGAATATTGGACTTGGATTGGAATATCAAATCAGATAAGCCTTTTTCTTCGTTTATATTTGGTTTATGAGCCCTGAAAAAACCTGCCTTTCAACCTGGCCAAAAAGTTTCAGGGCTTTTGCCTACACCTGTCAGACTTGCGTGACTAAACCTTCCCAAAATTACAAAGAAAATGTCAGGGTGTGGGGGATTTTCTCCTTATGCCTTCAGGAGTT
The DNA here is from genome assembly GCF_013100865.1 of Trachemys scripta elegans. NCBI lineage: Eukaryota > Metazoa > Chordata > Testudines > Emydidae > Trachemys > Trachemys scripta. The sequence continues at coordinate 69,046,025 of NC_048298.1, forward strand.
TACCAGATATTTGAAGGCCTCTCGCTTTCTTAGTAGATTGGTATGACGTCTCATCTTGCTGATTGCAGGCAGTGTAAAGCTGACTGTAAGACCCAGGTAGCTACTGAAACCAGTACCAGCTTGAGATAATTTTAAATGCGCCTTTCAGATGAAACGTCAGTGAACTGAGAGGAGAATTTGGCTCAGTCTTTATACAGATTTGGCTGCATTTCAGCGATGGCTAAAATAATCCTTATGTATGTATAATATTATTTGTATTAAGTTTGTACATTGTTTGTAAAGCTCTTCGGGATCTTTCTGGAGGGAAAGTGATTTAGATGAATATAAATCATTTTAATTAAAATTGTTTCAGAAGTGCATTTCCAGTGACTGCTTGGGAGTTGAAATCTGTTGTCTGCAGCACAGTCATTGATCAGCTGGGAGAGTGCAGAATTCATCACTGAGCCTCAAAAGCATTGAAGGAATCTATAGGTGCCAAATAGAAAGGGCCTGGTGAAGGGAGTGGTATTTAGGAGGCAGGTCTGGCTGGTGAAGGGGAGCATATAAATGGGAGTGTATTTCCAACAGTTAGCCTGAATTTTGGATCCTAAGTGAATATTAGCCTGCATGAACAATTTGGCTTTTTCAGAGGACCCATGCTAAGTTAAGATGCTTTGGAGTGTCACTTGCTCTTCATCAGGAGACTTAAGCTAGAGAGTATTTATCGGCCTTTAAAAAAAATCTGTATTGGCCCAGCAGCATGATGAGGCAGGAGTTTGGAATAAACATTTATAAACTGGATGGGGAGGAGTAATGCAATTAACGTGAATTGCTTTCTTCCCATTTATTTATTTATTTTTGTTATGATTCTAATAAAGGTCCTTGAGAGTTTACTTTGGGAACTGGATACCATTATGACTTGAATTTTATGAGCTTCCCACAGAGATTGTTTGAAACTCACTATCATGCAACAATTTTCATCATTGCAGGTCAATCGTGATTTAGATATCTGGTGTATATTGTCTGAAATTAGTTTGTAAACTGCTCAAGGAAGAGATTGTGTTTTTATTTGTACAGTGAGATGCTTTGCATGCTATATAAGAATCTTTCAAACAAATAATAAGAATCAATAAAGTTTTGTTGGCTGTAGTGGGAGAAGCATGGTGCGGGATGGGGTATGTTTTAATTCTAAGGGAATTTGAGTTCAGCACTCACACACAGACCTTTTGTGCAGTAGAGGCAGTTTGCTGTTTATGAAATGGATTCAACGTTGCAGCAACTCTGGCAGTTTTAGAAGCTGTACTGTCGGACTGTGTAAGGAACCACATCCCGTTTTAGAACGGTTGAACAGGGCCGCCCGGGGCGGGGGGAGGGGGGGGGGCAAGTGAAACAATTTGCCCCAGGCCCCGGGTCCCGCAGGGGCTCCCACGAGAGTTTTTCGGGGCCCCTGGAGTGGGGTCCTTCACTTGCTCCAGGGTCCCCGGAAAACTCTCGTGGGGCCCGGGGCCCCGGAGCATCTTCCGCTCCGGGTTTTCGGCTGCAGTTCGGCAGAGGGGGCGCGTCCTTCCACCCCGGGACCCACCGCCAAAGCGCCGGGTCTTCGGAAGACCCCAGACCCCCTGAATCCTCTGGGTGGCCCTGCGATTGAAGGTCTTTGGAGAGAAGGGCCAGTAGGATGGGAGGGATAAGAAAGTAAAAAAACATCTACTGTGTATTATTAGTTCACTCTGATCAACATCTGGCCTATTTGGAAAGGTGTCTAAGTGTTGCCATTGGATTAAGCTGGAGCTGATACTTTTTTTAGAAGGATAAATTCCTGGCACATTAAGGGGTCCCTCCTGTTGTTGGGATGTGCTTTCTTATTCCAGTCTGAAGCTGGTGGTTTGGGTGGGAAGAAGAAGCCAGAAGAGCAGAATTATGGAACCCTCTATGTCCCACTGCTGTCTTTTTGTGGTGATTTTTTAAAAAAATTTGGTTAATATATTTGAGTATTTTCCAAAGTATCTTTTTTCCCCAAGTTTGATGGAAATTTTGAAAAAGGACTTTGCCTGAATCTGAATATAAGATGAATCAGCCTAAAAATTATAAATGTTGTTGGTGCCTCTGGAAACATGGCTTGTGGTCCTACATTCTGCTTTTGGAATGTCATGTGAAGTCGAAGAATTAAAATAACGTGCTCACTTTTTTTTTTAAACTTGCTTCAGTTATTTCACTGGTGTCATAACTATAAAGGGAAGGGTAATAGCTGTCCTGTGTACAGTACTATAAATCCCTCCTGGCCAGAGACTCCAAAATCCTTTTCCCTGTAAAGGGTTAAGAAGCTCAGGTAACCTGGCTGGCATCTGACCTAAAGGACCAATAAGGGGACAAGATACTTTCAAATCTTGGGGGGGGAAGGCTTTTGTTTGTGTTCTTTGTTTTGGGACGGTGTTCGTTCTCGGGGACTGAGAGGGACCAGACATCAATCCAGGTTCTCCACATCTTTCTAAACAAGTCTCTCCTATTTCAAACTTGTAAGTAAATAGCCAGGCAAGGCGTGTTAGTTTTCCTTTGTTTTCTCAACTTGTAAATGTACCTTTTACTAGAGTGTTTATCTTTGTTTGCTGTACTTTGAACCTGAGACTAGAGGGGAGTCCTCTGAGCTCTTTAAGTTTGATTACCCTGTAAGGTTAATTTCCATACTGATTTTACAGAGATGATTTTTACCTTTTTCTTTAATTAAAAGCCTTCTTTTTAAGAACCTGATTAATTTCCCCTTGTTTTAAATCCAAGGGGTTGGATTTGTTTTCACCAGGGATTTGGTGAAGGTTTTTCAAGGTTTCCCAGGGAGGGAATCCATTGAAAATGGTGGCAGCCGAACCAGAGCTAAGCTGGTAATTAAGCTTAGAAGTTTTTCACGCAGGCCCCTACATTTGTACCCTAAAGTTCAAAGTGGGGATCTCAGTCTTGACATGGTGAATAGCGGTGGGATCATTTTTAAACCCAAAAGCCAGTGAGATTTTTTTTTTTCCTTCTAGCTGCTTGGAAAGCCGAGCTGGAAGTAGATAGATGCATATCTTATCTCTCCTTGCCTGAAGGCAGAGGTGTTAAGTTTTTTTTACAGGTCCTTTGTTAAGAGAAGGGTTCAATTAGCAAATGACTGGTAAAAGGTATTTACAAGCTGAATTGTTTTTTTTTTTTTCTTTTTACATCCTCGGGAGTAGCTAGTTAGCAAGTTTCAGAAAACAGCTTCCCAGTTTCAGTCAACTGCAGAGGGGGTTACCCAGCACAAGAAAACAGGAAAATGACTACCAAAGAAGTAGCTAACAAAATAGAACTGGCCAAACTAGAAGCAGAAGAAAATGAAAGAAAACATCAGAGACTGCTTCAATTAACAAAACTCGAGACAGAGCAGAGAGAAAGAGAAGAAAAAGCCAAAGAGGAGGCCCACAAGAGAGAGATGGAGCTGAAAGAAAAAGAGATGGAGCTGAAAGAAAAAGAGATGGAGGAGAGAGAAAAAGAAAGGAAGCATGAACTGGAAGTAGCAAAGGCTAAGCAGGATGCACCAGCCAATGCTAACAACCCCCCTCCAGGTACCACTTCCCATCCCAGAAAATTCCCCATCTACAAGGCAGGCGATGATACTGAGGCCTTCTTAGAAAATTTTGAAAGGGCCTGCCTTGGATACAGCATCACTGCAGACCAGTACATGGTAGAGCTGAGGCCGCAGCTCAGTGGACCCTTAGCAGAGGTGGCGGCTGAAATGCCTAAGGAACACATGAACAGTTATGAACTTTTTAAAAACAAGGCCAGACTCAGAATGGGGCTAACACCCGAGCATGCCCGTCGGCGGTTCAGAGCCCTAAAGTGGAAACCGGATGTGTCATTTACCCGTCATGCCTACCACATTGACAAAAATTGTGATGCCTGGGTATCAGGAGCAAAGGTTAAATCTCTGGAAGATCTGCTTTCCCTAGTAAAAATGGAGCAGTTTTTAGAGGGTGTTCCTGAGGAAATAGAAAGGTACATCCTAGATAGGAAGCCCAAAACTGTAACTGAGGCGGGGGAGATTGGAGCCCAATGGGTGGAGGTGGCAGAAAAGAAAAAAAACTAGTAGCAGTTGGAGCGAATATCAGAAGGGGCAAGCCGAAACAAAACCTTACCACCGGGGACAACCCAAGGCCCCACCCACATCCCAAGGGAAACCCCAGACGCCTTCTCACCCCACCACACCAGTCTCCACCAACCAACCTCGTCCCGGTGATACCTTAGCAGGGCGATGTTTTAAATGTAATGAACTGGGACATATAAAGGCTCACTGCCCCAAGAACCCCAACCGATTACAGTTCATTACACCCCAATCACACCAAAGATCCCCAAACCCAGATGCCTCTCTCATACCCTCGGAGCGAAGGGAAACCTTGAGAGTGGGCGGAAAGAAGGTTACCGCTTGGAGGGACACTGGGGCTCAAGTGTCAACTATCCACCAATCCCTAGTGGACCCCAAACTCATCAACCCAGAGGCTACAGTGACAATTCAACCTTTTGTGTCACAATCTGTAACGTTGCCTACAGCCACGTTGCATGTCCAGTACAAGGGCTGGTCAGGAATGTGGACTTTTGCAGTCTATGACAATTATCCCATTCCCATGCTGCTGGGGGAAGACTTGGCCAACCATGTGAAGCTAGCCAAGAGGGTGGGAATAGTCACCCGCAGCCAGGCTAAGCAAGCTTTCACCCCCATCCCTGTTCCTGAGCCGTCCACCAGGGCCCCGTCTGTGTTACCGGAGACCCAGACAAAGGTGGTGGAACTGGATCCCCTGCCAACGACTGCAACAGCCGTAGTGGATCCAATCCCAGAGACCCAGCCAAAGCCAGTCCCAGAACCGGAACTGGCAACGCAACCAGCACCAGAACCATTGCCAGCCCTGAGTCCAGCGCTTGCAAACCCGTCTACAACTCCAACGCCAGAGGGCACCAGCAAGCCTGAACTGGCAGAAGCAGCAGATAACCCTACCCAAGAGGCTCAGCCAGAGCCTGAGTTACCACATAGTGCACCAGCGGACAGCGGTTCACAGTCAATGGAAACAGCCCCAGCACCTGCATCGCTTCCAGAGGGACCAAGCCCCAGTCCACAGTCCAAGGAGGAACTGATGTCTCCAGCATCAAGGGAACAGTTCCAGGCCGAGCAGGAAGCAGATGACAGCCTTCAGAAAGCTTGGGCGGCGGCGCGGAGCACCCCACCGCCTCTCAGCTCTTCTAACCGATCCCGGTTTGTTGTAGAACAAGGACTTTTATACAAGGAGACTCTTTCTGGTGGGCACCAGGAAGACTGGCATCCTCAAAGACAGTTGGTAGTTCCCATTAAGTATCGGGTAAAGATCTTGAGCTTAGCCCATGATCATCCCAGTGGCCATTCTGGGGTGAACAGAACCAAGGACCGGTTGGGGAAGTCCTTCCACTGGGAGGGAATGGGCAAGGACGTTGCTAAATATGTCCGGTCTTGTGAGGTGTGCCAACGAGTGGGAAAGCCCCAAGACCAGGTTAAAGCCCCTCTCCAGCCACTACCCATAATTGAGGTCCCATTTCAGCGCGTAGCTGTGGATATTCTGGGTCCTTTCCCAAAGAAGACACCCAGAGGAAAGCAGTACGTACTGACTTTCATGGATTTTGCTACCCGATGGCCGGAAGCAGTACCCTTAAGCAACACCAGGGCTAAAAGTGTGTGCCAGGCATTAACAGACATTTTTGCCAGGGTAGGTTGGCCCTCCGACATCCTTACAGATTCGGGAACTAACTTCCTGGCAGGAACCATGGAAAACCTGTGGGAAGCTCATGGGGTGAATCACTTGGTTGCAACCCCTTACCACCATGAAACCAATGGCCTGGTGGAGAGGTTTAATGGAACTTTGGGGGCCATGATACGTAAATTTGTAAATGAACACTCCAATGATTGGGACCTAGTGTTGCAGCAGTTGCTTTTTGCCTACAGGGCTGTACCACATCCCAGTTTAGGGTTTTCACCATTTGAACTTGTGTATGGCCGTGAGGTTAAGGGGCCATTACAGTTGGTGAAGCAGCAATGGGAGGGGTTTACGCCTTCTCCAGGAACAAACATTCTAGACTTTGTAAGCAACCTACAAAACACCCTCCGACATTCTTTGGCCCTTGCTAAAGAAAACCTAAAGGATGCTCAGGAAGAGCAAAAGGCCTGGTATGATAAACATTCCAGAGAACGGTCCTTCAAAGTAGGAGACCAAGTCATGGTCTTAAAGGCAATCCAGGCCCATAAAATGGAAGCGTCGTGGGAAGGACCATTCACGGTCCAGGAGCGCCTAGGAGCTGTTAACTATCTCATAGCCTCCCCCACCTCCAACATAAAGCCTAAGGTATACCATGTTAATTCTCTTAAGCCCTTTTATTCCAGAGAATTAAACGTTTGCCAGTTTACAGCCCAGGAAACAGATGACGCGGAGTGGCCTGAAGGTGTCTACTATGAAGGAAAAAAGGATGGTGGCGTGGAAGAGGTGAACCTCTCCACGACCCTGGGACGTCTGCAGCGACAGCAGATCAAGGAGCTGTGCACAAGCTTTGCACCAATTTTCTCAGCCACTCCAGGATGGACCGAACGGGCATACCACTCCATTGACACAGGTAATGCTCAACCTATTAGAACTCCACCCTACCGGGAGTCACCTCATGCCCAAACTGCTATACAAAGGGAGATCCAGGACATGCTACAGATGGGTATAATCCGCCCCTCTAAGAGTGCATGGGCATCTCCAGTGGTTCTAGTTCCCAAACCAGATGGGGAAATACGCTTTTGCGTGGACTACCGTAAGCTAAATGCTGTAACTCGTCCTGACAACTATCCAATGCCACGCACAGATGAGCTATTGGAGAAATTGGGACATGCCCAATTCATCTCTACTTTAGACTTTAACCAAGAGGTACTGGCAAGTACCACTAGATGAACCCGCTAAGGAAAAGTCAGCCTTCGTCACCCAGGCAGGGGTGTATGAATTCAATGTACTCCCTTTCGGGTTGCGAAATGCACCCGCCACCTTCCAAAGACTTGTAGATGGTCTCCTAGCGGGATTGGGAGAATCTGCAGTTGCCTACCTCGATGATGTGGCCATTTTTTCTGATTCATGGGCAGAGCACATGGAGCACCTGGAAAAAGTTTTCGAGCGCATCCAGCAGGCAGGACTAACTGTTAAGGCTAAAAAGTGTCAAATAGGCCAAAACAGAGTGACTTACCTGGGGCACCAGGTGGGTCAAGGAACTATAAATCCCATACAGGCCAAAGTGGATGCTATCCAAAAGTGGCCGGTTCCAAAGTCTAAGAAACAGGTCCAATCCTTCTTAGGCTTGGCTGGATATTATAGGCGATTTGTACCCCACTACAGCCAAATCGCCGCCCCGCTGACAGACCTAACCAGAAAGAAACAGCCAAATGCAGTTCAGTGGACTGATGAGTGTCAAAAGGCCTTTAACCAGCTTAAGGCAACACTCATGTCTGACCCTGTGCTAAGGGCCCCAGATTTTGACAAACCGTTCCTAGTAACCACAGATGCGTCCGAGCGAGGCGTGGGAGCAGTTTTAATGCAGGAAGGACCGGATCAAGAATTCCATCCTGTCGTGTTTCTCAGTAAGAAACTGTCTGAGCGGGAAAGCCATTGGTCAATCAGCGAAAAGGAATGCTATGCCATTGTGTACGCGCTGGAAAAGCTACGCCCATATGTTTGGGGACGGCGTTTCCAACTACAAACAGACCATGCTGCGCTACAGTGGCTTCATACCGCCAAGGGAAATAACAAAAAACTTCTTCGGTGGAGTTTAGCTCTCCAAGATTTTGATTTTGAAATACAACACATTTCGGGAGCTTCTAACAAAGTGGCTGATGCACTCTCCCGGGAAAGTTTCCCAGAGTTAACTGGTTAACAATTGTTTTTGGAATGAAACATATTGTTAGTTTTTATATAATCAGTAGTATGTCTAAAGGTACATGTGTCTTATTAACTCTGTTTTCTCCTAGAACTCCAGGAAGAAATCACAGCCAGTGTGGAACCGAACATCCAACACTATCTGTGATTTGGGGGGCGTGTCATAACTATAAAGGGAAGGGTAATAGCTGTCCTGTGTACAGTACTATAAATCCCTCCTGGCCAGAGACTCCAAAATCCTTTTCCCTGTAAAGGGTTAAGAAGCTCAGGTAACCTGGCTGGCATCTGACCTAAAGGACCAATAAGGGGACAAGATACTTTCAAATCTTGGGGGGGGAAGGCTTTTGTTTGTGTTCTTTGTTTTGGGACGGTGTTCGTTCTCGGGGACTGAGAGGGACCAGACATCAATCCAGGTTCTCCACATCTTTCTAA
>NC_048298.1:69079356-69259230 GCF_013100865.1 Trachemys scripta elegans
TTCCTTCTCACTGCTAACCAACCCTGGGACAGATTCTGCCACACTAAAGAAATCATTCCCCAGTAGAAACGGTGCAAAATTGTTTGCCACCGTTGCAACAGTCAGCTCAGCCTGCAAATCCCGAGTTTGCATGTGTACTTTAGCTAAAGGTGCAAGGACTTTGTAACCCCCTACCAGCTCTAATTCTGCCATTTTACCTGGCAACAGATCCTTCTCCTGGATTAGGTCCCTCCTGACCACAGAAATCTCAGCACCCGTGTCCCTTAATCCAAGAAGCATCTGACCATTCAATTTAACAGCATGCATATGCTCATTGCTGGGTTGTGTGGAAGCAAGCTTTACAAACCCTGTGTGGAAAGAGGCCACAGCCTGGCTCTGAGAAGCCGCAGCTTCACTCAGTAAGGGACACTTATTCCTCAGGTGCGCAGTGGACTTACAATGATAGCACCTCTTGGGCTCCTCTGCTTGCACAGGAAATTTGGGTCGAGTACCAGGGGAATGGGGAGGTGACCGCCCAGCCTCTTTTTTCCCAGACCCAGGGGTAAAACGGTGATTCTGCTTTCCCCCAACCTTATACCCTTCTGCCAGTGGTTTGTGTTTGATTGCAGCTTGGGCTTGTTCATAAGAGTCAGCATACTCAGCTAGTTCACCCACTGCATTTACCTTTTTGTCCCACAAATACTGTTTTACCTCATCACTGCACATATTCAGGAAATGTTCCTGAGTAACTAGATCACACATCCCTTCAAAGCTGGTAATGCCTCTCCCCCGCACCCATTTATCTACCAAATCTCTCATTTCATTGGCATAAGCCACATTACTCAATCCAGATCCCCTCTTAAGGCTCCTGAATTTAACCCTGTAGGTTTCAGGTGTAACCTGAAACTGTTTCAAAACCAGTTCCTTAAATTTACCATAGTTTGAAGCATCATCAATAGGCATCTTATTGAATATGTCCAGAGCTCTGCCAGTCAATTTTGCTATCAATGTGGTCATCTTCTGATCTTCAGGGATGGCATGGAGGGTGCACAGTCTCTCAAAGGTGATGAAATATTCGGCAATATCGCTGGACTCATCATACTGTGGACATAGCCGCTCCCATTTATGGATTTTCGGGGAAGTGGAGCCAGCAGGGGGAGGGTTTCGTCTCTTTGACTCCATAACAGCCAGTTCATGCTTCCGGGCCTCCCTCTGGGCCTCCACTCTCGCTGCCTCGACCTCCATAGCTCTCTTGTGGGCAGCCTCTTCCCTTGCCTGTTCCGCCTCCATGGCACTAATTTCTAATTGTCTTAGTTCCAGCCGTCTCTTATGTTCACTTTCTCTCTCTTTTGCTTCCAACCTGGCCAGCTTTAGTTTAATAGCCGCGTCACTGGTACTCATTGTCCTGCTTTCTCGTGCTGGGCTACAACCACTCTGCAGTTCACTGGAACTGAGATCACTAGTACTCATTGTCCTGCTTTCTTGTGCTGGGCCACAACCCCTCTGCAGTTCACTGAAACTGAGATGCACTCAGCTCAGGGGATTCTTAGTTACCAGAGAGCTTCCTTTTCTGTCCCTACTTCCCTTGCCCGAAATAAGCAAACAGAAAATAACAAACCAGTAACCACTTTGTCTGTTCTCCAGCCACCACACTTAAAACTCACTTAAAATCACTACCAGTATCTCAAAGCAATCAACTGTGCACAGATCCTGCCGACTACGCCACTGTGACGGGTTGGATCACAGAAACCCCCTTGGGAGCTGCCACCCGATGTGCAAAGACTGCCCCTGCTCCTGTTTTCCCTGCCAGCTCAGGACTCCAGCACCCTGTCTTGCTGAGCCAGACACTCCTGTTTGGCTCCACACACAGATCCAGGGTCTGAATCTCCTGTCCCAAAGCTGCAAGTTTACCTGAAAACAGCTCGCAGTAGCGCGCTTGTCTTTAGCACTCAGATGCCCAACTCCCAGTGGGGTCTAAACCCAGATAAATCCGTTTTGCCCTGCATAAAGCTTATGCAGGGCAAACTCATAAATTGTTCGCCCTCTATAACACTGATAGAGAGATATGCACAGTTGTTTGCTCCCCCAGGTATTAATACATACTCTGAGTAAATTACTAAATAAAAAGTGATTTTATTAAATACAGACAGTAGGATTTAAGTGGTTCAAAGTAGTAACAGACAGAACAAAGTAAGTCACAAGCAAAATAAAACAAAATGCGCAGATCTATGCCTAAACAAACTGAATACAGATACTTTCCTCACCAGTTCCAGAATGCTCCCTTCTACAGGCTAATCTCCTTTTAGCCTGGGTCCAGCAATCACTCACACCCCCTGTAGTTACTGTCCTTTGTTTCAGTCTCCTTCAAGTATCCTGGGGGGGGGTGGAGAGGCTCCTTCTTTAGCCAGCTGAAGACCAAATGGAGGGGTCTCCCACAGGTTTAAGTAGACTCTCTCTTGTGGGTGGGGACCTCCCTCTTCTGCAAAGCCCAGCTCCAAGATGGAGTTTTGGAGTCACCTGGGCAAGTCACATGCCCCTGCATGACTCAGTCTTTGCATTGTCCACATGGCATCTTGCATGTCTCCAGGAAGACTTCTCATGTGGATTGGAGCATTCCAAGATGCATTGTTCCCTAAGTGTCTCCTGATCAGGTACTTAACCTGGCAAATTCCTTCCTAAAGAAGCTGACCAAATGCCTCACAAAGCTTACTTAGAAATCATGCAAGCATACACCACATATTCTTAAGCTTGAGTAGAAAATGATATATACGTACAAATAGGATGAATAGATATAGTAGATCACAACCCTTACGGAGATATGTTACATGGCACAGGCAGCATAAAACATATTCCAGTTATGTCATACATACATTTATAAGCACCCCCTCCCCATAAAGCCTTATGGGGTACACTGTCACAGTGTGATTCTGTTTTTATAAGGCCGTATATAATTTGATTGGGCCTGGCAATATTCTCGCCCTCCTGCTTTGATGACATGGTTAAACAGGTCAGATTGTTGCCGAAATGGAAAGTTTCACATACTCACTCAATGATAAACTGGCCTATTGTTTATTTTTCTCCCCTTTTGTTTCTGCAGTCTTTCACAGGGAGGTTAGCGCTTGTGCCTCCATTGTCCCAGCCTCAAGTATACTTCATTGGTTTGTTTCATCATTGTCGTTAATATTTTTGTTTGTTTGATTTTCATCTCCCTTCTAGAGTACTTCCTTCAATGGTAGTTGGTAGTTTTGATCACTACTGGTATTATGCTGCTCACTGCTTCAATTACTGTACAAGTAACATTCAAAAATTGTTAAACAGGGTAAAATTGAACTATTGGTATATTTAAGCACAACATAGAGCGATGAAAAACTGAATTCTAATTCTCTTTGTAGGTTTCACTATAGTAACATTATTTCAGTGTGCCATTCATGATGACCCCTGGCACAAGATGATTAATTTAAAATTAATTTATAAAAGATTACTTGCTGTCAGAACAAAAGTGTCATACATATCTGCAGGGACTTGCTGCTTTTCAGTTGTCAACTGGTATAGATTCACAGTAGCTAGACATAAAAAAGACCAACAAGATCAGAGTCTGCCTCTCTCTTGTGGCAGGGTATCTTCCCTCAAAAGCTATATAGGTTTAAAAAATATATAAATATATCACAAGTCAGTAAAGATTTTCTCAACTAAAAAAATCAAGAAATCCTAAATTGCATGGTGCTGTGCTAATATTTTTACCGCTCTTTGCTGGAAATATATAATGAGGCAATGGCTGCCGAGCCCCTGCTGTCAATATACAAATATGAAATGTGGTTTTCATTACATGCATTTCTATGTGATGCTTCAGTATCGGGAGTAAATCTGTTTATTTTATAATGATCCCCTAATGGTGTGAGCTTCCCTGTTAGCCAATAAGATGACATGCCAGGAAAGCAGTTCCAAACCATTATTTTCGGGTGTATCTTTCTTTCTCTGGCCCATCTCCACTTCTACTATCATTTTCCCAACCAGAGAAACAGGTGCTCTGCTAAATTTTAACATTGTCTTTAATGAGATTCTGGCTTCCTAATACTTCCTGGGAGGTTTGTGGATTTATCCATATGCCATTTAGATACTTGAATTAATCCTTTTAATCTTGCAGAACAGAACTAATTATCTCATGTTATGCTTGATTTTTGTCTGATACAAAAAGCGTATTATACACTGCTTACAAAAACAAAACATTTCAAGTGATGTCAGTTTACTGAAATGCACTAAATTGTTTCTGTTAGAATCACAATGGCAAATATACACCGTTGTAGTGTTTGTGCTAAAGGCACCTGTTTGGAATATATTATTGCCCTGAATTGATTATGGATGCTAGATATTTTGTTTACAGAACAGACCTTAATGAGTGAATATTTTCACTTCTCCTGTACCAGAAGTCCTTTAAAGTTAATAATGTTGTATGGCTCATAGGTAGTACCAGCTTTAGCTTTGAAGTGTAAAATGATTTGGCCAAAAGTACTGAACATAATGTTGTTGAAGCTATAATGAACATGGTCAGGGGAACATTGAGGAGCATAAGAGTGAGTCTATATTGGGAATTGTTGCTGTTTGGAGGGCTCCATTGTTTTGAAAAGGAAATTGGGGGTAGGAAAAGGGTTACAGCTGCATATCTGCAGAACTCTGCGTATGTCAGTAAGTTACCTCTCTAGTATTTCTTAGGATTTTAATACAGTTCTTTCCCACAATATGAAACGCTCCAATTGTCAATGTAAGTGGATATAGATTTGCAGTATATTTCTTTAGTCTAATATAGTTTTTACTGACTATATGAAGCACTCTGCAATTTTGAGTATGTATGGAGTCCAGATTTTACCAAACAAAGCTTTCCAGATACTTTCTGCCAAAAATCCAAGCCAAGAAAATAAACCACTCCCATAAAACTATGGGATGCCAGTTAATAGTGGCTTTTAGCATACGCCTTCGAGTTTTCACTCTCATTTAGGCATTTTGAGTGGTTGTTTCAAGAAGCATCCACAAATTGTATGTTTTATTTTTGTGGGTTTGTTTGTTTGCATACAGTATATCAAACAAATGTACAGTAAAATCTGTGCACTTCCTGATAGGTTACTAAAGTACTAATTTTATATGCTGGGTGATGCCCTTCATAGTAAAGTCTCCTGTAAATAAAACGTATGCTTAGCAACAGATGTCCTTGGAGGCCAGTCTGGAAACTTACAAGGGAGGTGTTATTTTCGATAAAATAAATTGCATTCTATTTTAATAAAAAAATTGGAATTGACACTTGAAGAAAAATAACAAGGTCATAGCTCCACTCCTTTCCCCATAAAAATAAGTTACTAAATAAAAGCTCATCGGCTACTTTAGCTATTTTATGAGTGCAGTGGTTAAATGGAGCTGTTAAAAGAAATACAAATCAGATTGTGTCAGGCAAAAGATAAGGGGTCAAAAAGTCCAGATAAACTCTTCCTATCTTTGGGCTCTGCAGAGATTATTCATACTAAATTAAATATTTATTATTTATATTAAAAATGTGTGCTATGCATTCTGGGTTTGATTCTGCACTGATTTGAAGCTGTTGTGTGCAAGAAAGACCTAAAGCCATCCAGAAGATATCAGTATAAAGTGATCTTCCATTGGAGGAGAGCCATTATAGCAGATCATAGACCACCACCACTGCTGACAGCCAACATAGGACTGATGGGGCTTCCTTGCACTCTATTTGTCCCCAGCAGTCATATTAGCTACCTCAGGCAGCTGGCACTAACTGGAGAGATTTAAGGCTGCTCTAGTTTATGCTGGGGGCTTGGCCTGGCCCAGAGCTGGCCCAGGCTCGAGCGAGTGCCGTGACAGTATGCATTCATCTGTGTTTACTCAGTTGATGCAGTGCAAATGTATTGCAATGTTTTTGAACACAGGTTGTGTCCTATTTTCTTAATTTTAAAATGATGGAAAATCCCGTAGTAAACCACTACAGTTAATGACTTTCTTATCCTTTCCTTAGTTAATTAGGTTCCCTATGATGTATATACTGAGCTTTCAAAGCAAAATAATCTTCAAAGAAACAAATCAGTGGCTTTCTATGCTCTGCAAAAGGACACCACAATTCAAATTGTGTTGTATCCTTGGACATTTGCTAGCTCGTATTATTGGATCTGGCTGAGGGTAAGGTTTCTGGAAACTGCTCTGTTTTTAATACATGTCAAAATACATATATGGCTGAAGGGAGTGGCTTAGTGGTCAGAGGCCTGATTTTTAGAGGTGTTGAGTAGCCGGTAGTGTCTGTTGACGTCACTTCAGTTGAAGTTATAGGAACTCAGTATCTCTGACAATCAGGGCGCTAAGCCTAGAAATATCTAGACTTGCACATTTAAATATCAGCAAAAAATCAGCCATTTAAATCCATATATAGTAGATACCTTGAATTCTGCAGTTTGGGGATGGTGGTATATTTATTTTCAGTCCAGAGTAAGGGGAGGCACATGGCTTAGTTGTCCCAGGAGGAGTTCTGGATAGGGGTAAAAGACTCATTGTTTCTCCTCTATTGATGCCTCGCTGTAGGGGCGGGGCTAATTACTTCACCTCTTTATGGAATGCAGTTGACTTGTCATCTTGTGATTGGCCACTGCTCTGGCAGGGACTGGGGGAGGAGGGTGTACAGCCCAAGCTCCCTCCACTCACAGAGGGAGCATTGGGCAGCAAGAGGTTATCGTTTTGGATTTTCGAATAACAGATAGTTTCTGTGAGTACCTGGGTTAATCTGACAGTAGAGTCATAGAGCTAAGGCCAGAAGGGACAACCAGATCATGTAGTCTGACCTCTTATATATCACAGGCCTTTAAACCACAGGTACTCCTGTATTGAATCCAATATCCTGGATTAGACTAATGTATTACAGTTCTCAGGACACTAAACTATTGTTTAGTGCCACAGGAAGAGTACAGGAGGGACTGAGGTGCACCAATGGCTGAGGCCCTGTCGATGGCAGTGCCCTGGAGTAATAAAGTGAGGGCCCTGTTTCAGCGTGGTATTGCTGTTAGAAGCCAGATAGTCATCATATTACAAACATGCACAGTGCATTTGTGGACTCTATATTTTAAAGAGAATTTTCTAACTTACTACAAGACAGTCAAGATATTGTTGGTAACTTGTCTTTGCATAGCTATATCACTTATAAGAGTGCTTCATATACCATTCTCAGGCACAGTACTTCAGTAGCAATAACAGGTGAGTAAAAAATAAACATTTAGCTTTCTTTAACAGGCAGTTTCTACTAGACAATATAATGGTAATAATCATCTATAGGCATTGACTTACATATACATGTTAGCTACCATAAGTACAATTATTTTTAGTTAATTGTCTGGCTTTCATTGACCAATAGTAACTATTGTTTGAGAATACACACACACAATCCTACTTACAACTATTATACTAGTCGACTGCTTCTCTCATTTTATAGGTAACCCTTTCAGTCTAAAAGCATATCATATTTGCAAATGATCAAATACAGTGAAGTGACTAATACAGTTTCATATTACAAGCATGTGCCAAGTACTAGATACAAGCAAATAATAATTTACTGTGAGTGTATGATACTTTATAAATGAGATCTAAAATGTTTCAATTATCTCATGTCTATATGCAGGGGAATAGCATTTTTGTCTTAATTGTTAAAATCATTTGAGCATTTGTCTTACAAGCAACCTAAGAATACTCTGTACCATGCTAATCTAGTTCAGTTCCACTCCATTGTCTTTCCTGACCTAGAGAAAAGAGTCGAACTGGCAGAATTATTGGTTGTTTAGTATATATGAGTACTTTGTTACAGCATTACCAGATAATCTTTCTGATGGGATTAAAAGAGGGAGTAACTTGATCAGATAACTGTCAAGATAGATATTGTATATGGATTGGAGTTGGTGAGTATTGGGAGGCCAGAAAAGAGGAGGTTGTTACAGTAATCAAGCTGGGAGATGATTAAACATTGAATTATTAGGCATCTAGCTTTATATATTCAAGCTTAGATACTTACTTAGTTATTCCCACCTGCCAGATCTTGTGATAAGTCTCCACTGACAACCCTTCCAGCTGCCATTCCTGATCAATCTTCAGAAGTTTTTCCAGCCCTCAATTCCTGTCAGCTTGTTCATTCAAATATATCCACTTGGGCTGGGAAGTCTTTCGAATGTGCAGCTAGAAAAACAAAAACAAAGACGCTAAGACTTGCATGTTCTGGGAAATCATTTTGTCCCTCCTGGAATTTCCTGGAGCTCCAGGACTGTAGTGTCTACTTTGCAATTTCCCTGCTGTTGTTCTGTAGAACAACCTAGCCCAGTGGGTTTCAACCTGTGGTCCGTGTACTCCTCCGGGCCCACATGCTATGTGTAAAATTTCCAAAGGGGTCCACATCTCCATCTAACAGTTTTTAGCCGTCTGCAAATGAAAAAAGATTGAAAACCACTGACTTAACCCATCACATGCAAACTGAGCCCGATCCTGGTCCGATTGCAGTTAATGGAATAACTCCCATTAATTTCAGTAGGACTGTGAGCACTGGCAATTTCTGTGCCATTCATTCAGAATAGTACTTTTCCTTTTAATAGTACCTTCTGTTCAAGGATTTAAAACCACTTTATAAACATTAAAAGCTTGACCTGTAAACATTAATATCCCCATTTTACAGATGGGGAATCTGAGACATACACAAAATCTGTGGTGAACAGAACCCAAATCTCTTGTCTCCCAGTCCTGTACTTCAGCTACAAAACTCTCTCAGTCAGTATCATTCCGGTTGGATTTTCTGTGCAACAGTGGGATATTATTATTAGAGCGTGTTATGATATTAACCCATTTTCAAAGAATGTAAGATTTGCCATATGGGATCAGACCATGGGGTTATCAACTCGGATAGCCTCTTTTTTTTTCAGTGGCCAATATCTGATGCTTCAGAAAATGATAAAACCCCTCATAATGTACATAACCAATTGTGCAGCGCTCTACATTTGAGGAAGAGTGGGAGAAAATGAGGGGGCAGAGAGGTATTTTCTGACCACATACCTTAAACCGGAGATGTGATTATTATTATCTCAGATTGCACAGCTACACAGATCATTAATGGACATAACGTTTATCCAGACTTCTCAAAACCCAGCCATAGTATTTGATCTTACGGAGTTAGTAATTTAGACAGCAGACAAATTCTAAACTTGTGAACTCAGAAGTATTCCATCACAATTGTAAAAGGCATTTTGATGTATGCTTCCTACTGCAGCGAAAACAGACTAACAATATTAATGGGTGTCAAAGGACACAAGCCTACCAGAGCGAGGTACACTCACCACTGCTGAAAGTATCACAGCTTTACCAATGCTCCCTTCCTGTAAGCAATCCCAAAGCTATTGCTCATCTTCCTTTTTTATGTCATTAAATACTACAGTGTGTGACTTGCATGCTGGGTGTGGGAGGTGAAACTTTTTCTTCCATTGCCAGTAATTTTTTGTCCTGCACCTGAATTGTTTTTGGCTGAATCACTTAGCAACATAAATAATATATTCTTAGGCTTGGCAGAATTCCTTTAAAAAAATCATTTTAACAGATCATGTCCATGTTTATATTTACACATTTTTTTCAAAGTTTATTGATTTAAATTTTCACAGTTGCACAAAATTGTGGGTTTTAAGGTTTTTTTTTCTTTTGATCAATTTATATTTTCACAGTTGCAGGAAATTAAGATGTGGCAGACAATAGTGGGGTCATACAATTAAGATATAATGACAGATACTAAGATTCAAAAAGTTAAATCTTTATAACCATTAAAATGCAAATTGTCAACATCACATGTCAAAATATACAAAATAAATAGCCTTAAATCAAACACTAAGGCCTTGGCTACACTGGCAATTCACAGCGCTGCACTTGCTGTGCTCAGGGGTGTGAAAAAACACCCTCTCTGAGTGCAGCGCTGTAAAGCGCCAGTGTAATTAGTGCCTGCAGCGCTGCACGCTCGCTCGCAGCGCTGCAAGCTATTCCCCTCGGAGAGGTGGAGTACTTGCAGCGCTGTGAATCCACGAATGTAGCCAAGGCCTAAGAAGTTCTCAAGCAGCATTTTTTTTTTTACTTTGCCTATCTGTAATTTCTGTTATTGTCAATGGAAATATTTTGTGTACAGTGAAATTGATGTTTACTGACATTTACTGATTAATCATTCCAATCTTCAGGTTTCTGCTTCACTATTTTACTTTCACCTGTGATGTTGCTTTGTTCTGATTTTGATGCCCGGATAGGATGACAACATTGAGTGGTGGCAGGGTGCTGCTGGGGAAGCCTCAATCATAGAAACAGAGATCATAGAATATCAGGGTTGGAAGGGACCTCAAGAGATCATCTATAGTCCAATCCCCTGCTCAAAGCAGGACCAATCCCCAATTAAATTACCCAACAGATTTTTGCCCCAAATCCCTAAATGGCCCCCTCAAGGATTGAACTCACAACCCTGGGTATAGCAGGCCAATGCTCAAACCACTGAGCCATCCCTTCCCCTCAGCTCCTGCCACTCCATCCCCAATCAGGGGAAATGGATTGGGGCTGGGCAAATAGCCTAGGTTTACCTAATCACTGACTGCACCTGTCAGCCTCATTAGGCAGGAGCTATAAGGCTGGGAGGAAGTGAGTGAAAAGGGGGGCAGAGGCCAGGAGGGAAGGGAGGCTCAGGGAGAGGTAGGAGCCTGATACTGTGTTGCTGACCAGGCCTGTATAAGGCTAAGCCATTGTAAATAGCCTATATATCAGTGGTGGGCAACCTGTGGCCCATCAGGGTAATCCGCTGGCAGGCCGCTAGACGTTTGTTTACATTTGCATGGCTGCCCGCTGTTCACTGTTCCCGGCTAATGGGAGCTGCGGGAAGTGGCGGCCAGCACGTCCCTTCAGCCTACGCTGCTTCCCACAGCGCCCATTGGCCAGAAATGGCAAACCATGGCCACTGGGAGCTGCAGGCAGCTGTGCAAATGTAAACAAACTGTCTTGTGGCCCACCAGTGGATTACCCCGTCGGGCCGCAGGTTGCCCACCACTGCTGTAGACAGTAGGAAACTGGTGGTGGGAAACGGACACAAATAAAGAGCACAGGAGTTGCACCAGCTTGGAGTGTCCCTGAGTCTGTGAGGAGCGGGGCCAAGAAGCTGGATATGGAGGGGCACAACGGGCACCCCATTACAAGGGAAAGACATTGAAAACTTCCAGCGCCAATGAGCAACCCAATTCCCTATAAAGTAGTAAAAAGGGATTAGGGCGTTTCAAATTTTTTAATGGAATTAGCACAGTAGCGTATTTCATGTCCAGTGGCAAATCAGATTTTAAGGATTTGCAAGCGAGATATGGCATAACATTTTCATTTAAGCAATGTGCTCAGAATGTGCTTTGGTGAACAAGAGTGTTTCCATTTGTATGTCTGACTTTAATGCGTAGCTTTAAGAATTCCATGTACGGAACATTGCAGGCTATCAAATCAAAAGAAACTATTTAAATAATATTGTAGGAAAAGCTTGTGTCTTAATCACATGCATCTTGTTCTCAGTGAACAGGACACTATTACTGTTGCATTATTATTGTGTCAAAATTCTAGATTAATAGTCATTGCAAAGGAAAAGTAAAATACTTGTAAAACACCTCCAGTAGGTGAAAGCCAAAATCGTGAGAGATGCTGTGCACCACAGCTCACTCTCTGTGAAGTCAAAGGAAGTTGCAAGTGCTCAGCACCTCTAAGGATTTGGCCCATAGAAATTGCCTATGAGCCAAATCTTCCTAATTTAGGGCTAGACTGTGCAATCGGCACAAAATCCTGCATAAGGGACAATGCAGAGCTGCCCCAGCCCAGGGGAACAGTCTCCCACAGGGATGCGTGATGCATGGGTTGGTGCAAAGGTGGCAGGAAGAGCCTCCTTTTGGATGACTTGCTTCCCAGAGAGAGACAGAAGCGAGTATTCCCCGTCACAGGGGCTGCTATTGTAATTGGCCCTTGTGTGACCCATACAAGGTGTTGTGCCTCCATCTGGGATTGCCCTTTTCCTGTGTACCCATGTGTGACGGGGCCGACCTGTTTCGCACTAGCCCCAGCAGCGTCAGACCAGTAGCTCTGACGGAGGAAGTCCTGCCCCATTCGTACTGGGCATGCTCCAAGTGCTCTGGGAGTATAAAAGGAGGGAACTCAGCTCAGTCTGGGCTGGCGGCCGCAGGGGAAGGACCTACCCGGGAAGACTCCTGCAGAGGATCAGCCACCACCCTTGAAGTTGCGGGGAACTGAAGCTTCTCCTGGCCAGCACGACGTCCTGCTGTGGGAGGAGCCCGAGGAGGCGATGGACCCGGAGACCCGCGGAGAATCTAGAGACTCGTGGGAGACCCCAACTCTCATGCCAGTGGGAAGCGACCTGGGGAGGGGTGACGGACTGGTACCTTGCCCCCAGTAAGCCTCAGGGTGTTTCGGTAGGACCCCCCTGCTGAGCCAGTGGCAAGGTCCTATGTCGGCGTTGGGGCCATTGGGTCGCTCTGCCCTACAACTAGAGGCGTAAACCCTCACACCATGCAAGGATGGATTCCAACCTAGTCCTTAACTTAAACATAGAAAGCTGGCTTCTGCTTATCTATTGTCTTCAGTGGAGTCTCTCTGATTTACAATACTGTGAATGAGAGGAGACTCTGGCCTGGAAACTATAATGTAATATACAAATGGAAAACATCTTTACATGTTTTAATTCCTGTGTTTAGGGAGATGAATGTTATTTATGTTCAATGTAAACTGCAGCCTCTAGCCTTGGCTCTTTGACATCCTTGCTGGGTTAGAGAGGATATTGCCTGTGCTTGAAAAAAGGTGATTACATTAAGCATTCTGCTGGTAAACTGACTTCTAGCAAGTATACTTAACATGTGCAAACACACCTGTTTGAGCATGGGAAGAGGGCAAAGTTTAATTAATCTTTTCTTTGAACTTTGAGCTGGGAATGCTGTAGTTTGTGGGTAGTCCAGCTGGGGTTATTTACTGTGACATTGGAACAACAACAACAATAACAATATACTTAGACAGCAGAGGTCCGTGACCACACTGTAGGGCTTTATTCCAGGCATGTAAATTCTCCACGGGGTTATTATTGGTCTGGTGCCACCAGGTTACTCATGGGCAGGTTTCTATTTCCTTAAATTGTTCAGTATTTGGTACCAGCTAAGAAAAATAACCCTCCTCTCCACTAAGCAATCCACTAATATTTGCTAATATTCCTTCAAATACTTGAAAGGCTGCCATTGAAAAAAAAGATGGAGAAAAGTTGTTCTTTCTTGCCACAGAGGGCAGGACAAGAGGCAATGGGATCAAACTACAGCATAGCAGATTTAGATTAAATTTTAGGAAAAAAGAAGAGTAGGACAATAGAACAAACTGCCTTGGGAGTTTGTGGAAGATTCTTCACTGGAGGTTTTCAAAAAAAGGTTGGCTAGCCATTTGTCTTGGATGATTTAGACACACAAATCCTGCATCGTGGCAGGGGATTAGACTAGATGACCTTTGCGGTCCCTTCTAAGCCTATGATTTTATGATTCTATATTAATTACACAGGGTTTGATTATGTGGTCTGTCACACACATAGCCTGCACTGCAGTGTGATACTGCTTGAATTTTCCCATTATGGAGTGATATGTCAACTTTACAGAAAGACAGCTGTTATTTTTAAAAGTCAAAGGGCTATATTCAAGGTGAGTGGCAGCCTAGAAGAGTGTCCATGAGGTTGGGAGACAGGAGGCCATGAGTTCTAAGCTTACCCCTTCCCCTCACTGCTATTGATATTTCTGTGAAGTTCTCAATAAGGTTTCATACCCCTACGAAATATAGAAGAGTCAGAGAAAAATTGTTCAAGGGTTGTGATGGATGACACCTTAGTTCTCAAAGCTCTGTCAGGTGTTTCTTATTTTTTTTAATTGAATTATTAGTAAGGCAGACCATCATGCTCATTCTCCTTCTGTGGTCACAATAGAGAATTATAAAAAGGACAACCCCGGAATAAAGTTCACTGGCTAACAGAGAACAACAACCACCTCAGATTGCTGCTGCTGGCCATGAAGTATGGACTTGCACGCAATGGAGAAGTTGTTCAGTTCAACACAGCTTGCATGATATCCACACAATATCATGCAAATTGAACCAAAGTTGTCTACTTTCCTTAGTCAAAGTACAGAAAGTCATATATGTTTGCTATTCATTTATCTGCTAACTTCTTCAATAACTTTGCTCATAATGAATTAGTCTGCTGGAGCATGTATATTTAAAATGCCTAGGTAGTAAGACTTTATTTTTTTCTGTATCTGCCGATTTAAGAGCAAAGGTAAGAAATTTTCTCGAGTGTTGGCCTACTTGTTGAGTCATCATTTCTTTATAACATCAAACTAAGGAATCCCTCCAATTTTCTCTGTAATTTTTTACAAAAAAGCCTTTTACATAGCAACGGTGGAAGGACATCTGTGAACCTCTCACAACCAACTAAAATGCACAATAAATTAACAATCATCTGCTTTATTAAGAATGCAAGTTTGTCTTCAGTGGAATAGAATGACTTGTATTTACACGTGCCTCTATGGTAATTAAATATCCTCTGCTTTATAGCTGATAAAAAGAGAAGGATGCCTTGCTTTGCGGATGGTTGTGTGCCAAACTTTATTGCAACGCTGATTATGCAGTTATTGCCATGTGCCCTCTGTGTCATTGCGGTTGCTGTGTGATTGGAATTGGGAGCGTGCCACCGCAAATAATTAAAATATCCTGTTTTTAGATGATTGTTTACAGGACTGTTTTGTATCATTAAGTATGACTGATCATTGTGAACATTATATGTACCATTTTTAGGATGTATTAATATTTTTAATGGGTTACAGCACAAGCCACTTTATTTTCCATATGCTATCGTATGTATTTTACAGCAACACTTTATTTCAGATGTTTCATGAAGCATCCCTTTGGGGCACAAATTAAATCATATCCTATATGCATGTGTGTTTTACTTGCTTACTGTTTGACGTCCATCTGTACTGGAGTCGTGTTACCTGCATGCCTTTCCTGTCGGGTTGTATAAATACCCATTTTTTGAGTGCACGTCTATGGATTTATAAGATTTAACCCAAATGAGGGAACTTTGTAATTTTACATGCAAAATACATAGATGCATAATATTTTGAGAGAATCACTTAAGAGTTATCTGTCTGAATCTGGGTTTGTTTTATTAAAAAAACCACAGACTGAAGAAGCAGATCACCCACTTTCTTTTAGTGTACAAAACATCTTTTTTCATTCTTCTTTAAAGAGACACAGATGAATCTTAAATGCTTCAGCAGATTCTATCATGGAGCTTTCGGTGGAGAATCCTGTTACTGTGGCTCAGGAATAATTGTGAGGCAGACATTGATACTGTATTAACATAAAACAGTATGTTAATTGAGATGTTCACATTGAATATGACGGTAAGCATACACTACCTGGAAAAAGAACAGGAGTACTTGTGGCACCTTAGAGACTAACAAATTTATTAGAGCATAAGCTTTTGTGGGCTACAACCCACTTCTTCGGAGGAAAGGGAAAGCAGAGAATAATGTTCTACATTCAACTGTTTCAAAGCATTCTCTGGGTGCAGCTTGACTTAGAATTTCCATCTTCTGCTTCCCCTCCTGCTTGTAGTTTCCATGTACTGAAATTTGGTAAAAGTGAAATAAAAATGTATTGGGTCTCTATATGATTTCAAAATATTCCTTCAGAACACACTTGCTTAAAGTTCTGTCACTGATAGCATGATTCGTTGAAAGCACCTTAACAAGAATAGACTTTTATTTTTAAAGGAGAGAAAGGACAACTGTATGAAAAATAAAGGACAAAACTTATTTTTAAGGGACATCATCTCATGACACTTTGTTTGCTTATGATGTATGATTAGTACCACAATCACACATTTATATCACAGTATGTCTTTGGCATAATGGTTGCTGAAATATGGGAAAAAATGCATCCAATGTTTGCTTGATACATGACATGGGATGTGAGGCCCCAGTGGTTGAGCCAAAACCCAGTGAAGTCAACATTCTACCATAGATGTTATCACTGAGATTCAAATATTTTTAAGGAGCCTCAACTTGACCTGTAATTTTGTTTCTGGAAAACTATATGATATTGCTTGCACAAAATTAGAGTAGTTCCCAGAGCACTTTACAATATTGCCAAATTTTACATGCAGAGAAACTAAGGCTGGGTCTACACTACCCGCCTGAATCGGCGGGTAGAAATCGACCTCTCGGGGATCGAATTATCGTGACCCGTTGGGACGCGACAATTGATCCCCGAATCGACGCTCTTACTCCACCAGCGGAGGTGGGAGTAAGCGCTGTCGACGGGAAGCCGCAGAGGTCGATTTTGCCGCCGTCCCTACAGCGGGGTAAGTCGGCTATTCGCGTAGCTGAATTTGCGTATCTTAAATCGACCCTCCCCTGTAATGTAGATGTAGCCCAAGGCAGTGTGCTAAAGGCCCAAATTTTCACCCTTTTGGTCTGATTTAATAGATTCATAGATTTAAGGTCCAAAGGGGCGACTTTGATCATCAAGGCTAACCTTCTATATAAAACAGACCATAGGACTTCCCTAAATTAATTCCTATTTGAACTAGAAGCAATCTTTTTTATAAAAAGATCCAATCCTGATTTTAAAATTGCCAGTCATGGAGAATCCATCATAACCCTTGGTAAATGTTCTAGTGATAAATTATCCTCACTGTTAAACATGTGTGCCTTATTTCCAGTCTAAATTTGTCTTGTTTCAACTTACTGCCATTGGATCTAGTTATACCTTTGTCTGTTGGCTTGACGAGCCCATTATTAAATATTTGTTTCCCCATATAGGTACTTATAAACTGTGATCAAATCACCCCTTAACCTTCTCTTTGTTTAGCCAAATAGATTGAGCTTGTTCTGTTTCTCACCGTGAGACATGTTTTCCAATTCTTTAATCAATCTCCTGGCTCTTCTCTGAACCCTGTCCAATACATGAACATCCTTCTTGAATTGTGGACATCAGAACAGGACAAAGTATACCAGTAGCGGTCACACCGGTACTAAATATAGAGGTAATATAACCTCCCTACTTCTACTTGATATCCTCCTGTATATGTATCCAAGATTGCATTAGCCCTTTCAACCACTGCCTTGTACTGGTATCTCATATTCAGATGATTTTCCACTGTGACTCCCAAGTCTTTTTCAGAGTCACTGCTTCCTGTGATAGGGCCCACCATCCTATAAGTATGATCAGCATTCTTTGTTCCTAGATGTATAACGTTACATTTGGTCATATTAAAACATAGATTGCTTGCGCTCAACTTACGAAGTGATCTGGATCACTCTGTGTTAGTGAGATGTCCTCTTCTTATTTACCACTCCCCCAATCTGTGTGTCATCTGCAAACTTTATCAGTGGTAATTTTATGGGGGGTTTTGTAGGTCATTGATAAACATATTTAATAACATAAGGCCAAGAACCAGTCTCTGAGGGACCCCACCAGAAACACACCTGCTTGATGATGATTCCTCTTTTACAATTCAATTTTGAGACCTGTCAGTTATAAAACCTTTTAATGTGAGCCATGTTAATCTTATATTGTTGTGATATGTTGGCTGGGACAAAGAAAAAATGAGAAAACAACAGTGGGTGAAAAAGTTAACTAAACCCCAAAGCAAGTTGAGTGCATATTTTCTTCTTAAAGCTTTGATTGAAATTTTAGGATTTTTCTTATTTTATCTGAAGTGATTTGCTTATCCCTTGCTACAGTTTCTTAGTGTAGGAGATTTAGATAGAATTTTTATGCTTGAGTTGATTGGGATTTTAATCAATGTGCGTCCTCAAAAGATGCCAGGCAATAGCACAACTTAGTCCTGCTCCACTGTACCACTGAGTGATTTCTGATTTACAAATCATGTAATTCTGACATTGTTTTACAAAATAGGTCCTTTTTACAGTTGTATAATAGCACATAATACAAGAAAATATGCTATGTATGTGGTTTAGATTAGTGTTACAAGGGAGATCAAATCAGCTTTCTGATTAGAAAATAATTGGAACTTTAAATACGGAGAGGCTATCGCCAGTTCATAATAACCTATCTGCTTGGGACACTGCTTCTCTCCATGTGACTAACTGCCAGAGCTGTGGTCAGTGAAGGTGTTTGAGCAAGTTTCCTCTCTTTATGTATGACAGGGGACTGCTGGCAAGATGTTCTAGGCTCTAGTACTTGCTCTCTCTCTTGAGCTGAAATAGCTTGAACATGATGACATTACAGGCACACTGCAAAAGCCATCAGAGTAAGTCTCACAATTTTCAGACCAAACCAGTTTTTCAAGTCTCAGAGAGTGGGGGCAAAAAAAAAAAGACTTTATTCTGGACACTGTTTTCGCCTTATTTAGTACTGTCTAGTAAATAAGTTTCGCCATAAAAGTTTCATCATAAAACTTCCTAGGCTCAGTTCTGTATGGCACTGCTGTGGTTTATATGATGTTAGTGCTCTCTACACCCAGCCATGGCCTGGTTGAGGCAGAGTGGTTTGTTGCTTCTACATAGAAAGGACATTGAAGAGTGGAGGGTGTTTTTAATTTGCAAATCACTTCACAATCACTAGTCTCATTTGAGTTTGTGGATTATTTTACTCCACTTATTTTTACATGCATCAGAAATATTTTGTGACCCAAAAGAAAGCCTATTTAAATGCAGCTCTGTTTACCATTTGCATGAGTCTTAACTCTGCCTGTTGTGGATTTATTAAAGAGAATATAAGAGACTAGATATGGAACTTATCCCATCCATGACAGGACACAGATGTTTCAGAGATTGGAACAAGAGAGTAATGCAAGGTTAGAATAAATGCTGTAAAGACCAGTTAGATTATTTCATTCATCCCAAAAGGGATAATCGCTGATTTTTATTAGCAAAAGATTTATCTACTTTGGTCCTTCCCATTCTTGCATTAATGTTGGAGCTCTAAGCATTTTATGGCCTGGCCCTGTGGATGTTCAGAATGTATGTGTAGTGACAGGAGGGGAGCAGGAGCTCCAGCAGGCAGCCAGAGCCAACCATGGCTACTGTCTCAGGGAAGCCATTAGTGTCAGAGCAGGACGGAGAAGGGCATCCCATCCTCCAGTTTCACCATCCCAGAGGCATGAAGTAAGAACTCCAGCAGAGCAGCCTGAGCCAGCCTTTGCTGCCCACTTCAGGACACCTAGGGTATGTCTACACTACGAAATTAGTTCGAATTTATAGAAGCCGGTTTTATTGAAATCGGTTGTATACAGCCGATTGTGTATGTCCACACAATAAAATGCTCTAGGTGCTCTAGTCGGCAGACCTCGTCCACAGTACGAGGCTAGCGTCGACTTCCGGAGCATTGCACTATGGGTAGCTATCCCACAGCTATCCCACAGTTCCCGCAGTCTCTGCCGCCCCTTGGAATTCTGGGTTGAGATCCCAATGCCCGGATGATGCAAAACAGTGTCGCGGGCGGTTCTGGGTACATGTCGTCAGGCCCCTCCCTCCCCCGTCACAGCAACGGCAGACAATAGATTCGCGCCTTTTTATCTGGGTTACCTGGGTTACCTGTGCAGACAACATGGAGCCCGCTCAGCACAGCTGAGCTCACCATCACCATATGTCCTCTGGGTGCCGGCAGACGTGGGACTGCATTGCTACACAGCAGCAGCTGCTAACTGCCTTTTGGCGGTAGACGGTGCAGTAGACTGGTAGCCTTCATCGGCGATCTGGGTGCTGGCAGCCGTGGGGCTTGCCTTTTGGCAGTAAATGGTGTATTATGACTGTTAGCCGGCCTATTACAAGTCGGGTCATCGCACGTTAGCAGAGTCTTCCCTGAGCAGCAGCTCGTGCAATAGGCCTGAAGACCATCGTCATACACCGCCCAGTATTTGCTGCCAAGCACCCAGAAAGATGCCGAGGGCTATCAGTCACGCTGCACCGTCGTCTTAAGATGTAAAAAATAGATTTTCTCTGTATTCATTTGCTTCCCCCTCCCTCCGTCAACAGGGTTTTCAGTTTAATCTTTGGGGGGGACCAGTCTGTGACAGTTGTTTGTGTCTCTCCCTGATGCACAGCCACCGTTCTTTATTTTAATTCCCTGTGCCTGTACGCCATGTCGTCACTCGGCCCCCCTCCCTCCTTCCCCTAGGCCGTCAGATACTACGTTTGCGCCACAGCTCGAGCCGAGAAGCGGTTCGCGCCTTTTCTTTGAATTCTGGGTTGAGATCCCAATGCCCGGATGATGCAAAACAGTGTCGCGGGCGGTTCTGGGTACATGTCGTCAGGCCCCTCCCCCCTTGTCACAGCAACGGCAGACAATAGATTCGCGCCTTTTTACCTGGGTTACCTGTGCAGACAACATACCACGGCAAGCATGGAGCCCGCTCAGCTCAGCTGAGCTCACCGTCACCATATGTCCTCTGGGTGCCGGCAGACGTGGGACTGCATTGCTACACAGCAGCAGCTGCTAACTGCCTTTTGGCGGTAGACGGTGTAGCATGAGTGATAGCCGTGGGGCTGGCAGCCGTAGTGCTGCATTGCACCAGCCCCTTGCAGGCGATGGTATATTATGACTGGTACCCGTCGTCGTCGTACTGGTATGGCTGTCAATCATGGCCACCTGGGCAGACATGCTACTGTTTCGATGATGACGGTTACCAGTCATAATATACTATTTTCTGCCAATTGCCCAATATTGTCTGCTAAGCACCCAGAAGAGGCCGAGGGCGATGCTGGGTGCTGGCGGACGTGGGGCTGGCAGACGTGGGGCTGCATTGCTACACAGCAGCAGCCCCTTGCCTTTTGGCAGATGATGGCATATTATGATTGGTATCCGTCATCGTCATACTGGTATGGCTGTCACTCATGCTGCAGCGTCGGCTGCCACCTTAAGATGTAAAAAATAGATTTGTTCTGTGTTCATTTGCTTCCCCTTCCTCCGTGAAATCAACGGCCTGCTAAGCCCAGGGTTTCCAGTTTAATCTTTGGGGGGACCATTCTGTGTGACAGTTGTTTGTGTTTCTCCCTGTTCCTGTACCTGTACGCCATGTCGTCACTCGGCCCTCCCTCCCTCCCGCCCTCCTTCTCCTGGTCCATCAGATACTACTTTCGCGCCTTTTTTCTGACCAGGCGCCATAGCTAGCACTGGGATCATGGAGCCCGCTCAGATCACCGCGGCAATTATGAGCACTATGAACACCACGCGCATTGTCCTGGAGTACATGCAGAGCCAGAACATGCCAAGGCGAAACCCGGACCAGGCGAGGAGGCGATTGCAGCGCGGCGACGAGAGTGATGAGGAAATTGACATGGCCATAGACCTCTCACAAGGCACAGGCCCCAGCAATGTGGAAATCATGGTGTTACTGGGGCAGGTTGATACCGTGGAACGCCGATTCTGGGCCCGGGAAACAAGCACAGACTGGTGGGACCGCATCGTGCTGCAGGTATGGGACGATTCCCAGTGGCTGCGAAACTTTCGCATGCGTAAGGGCACTTTCATGGAACTTTGTGACTTGCTTTCCCCTGCCCTGAAACGCCAGGATACCAAGATGAGAGCAGCCCTCACAGTTGAGAAGCGAGTGGCAATAGCCCTGTGGAAGCTTGCAACGCCAGACAGCTACCGGTCAGTCGGGAATCAATTTGGAGTGGGCAAATCTACTGTGGGGGCTGCTGTGATCCAATTTGCCAGGGCAATGAAAGACCTGGTGATAGCAAGGGTAGTGACTCTGGGCAACGTGCAGTCAATAGTGGATGGTTTTGCTGAAATGGGATTCCCAAACTGTGGCGGGGCCATAGACGGAACCCATATCCCTATCTTGTCACCGGAGCACCAAGCCACCGACTACATAAACCGCAAGGGGTACTTTTCAATGCTGCTGCAAGCCCTGGTGGATCACAAGGGACGTTTCACCAACATCAACGTGGGATGGCCGGGAAAGGTACATGATGCTCGCGTCTTCAGGAACTCTGCTCTGTTTCGAAAGCTGGAGGAAGGGACTTTCTTCCCGGACCAGAAAGTGACCATTGGGGATGTTGAAATGCCTATCGTGATCCTTGGGGACCCAGCCTACCCCTTAATGCCATGGCTCATGAAGCCATACACAGGCAGCCTGGACAGGAGTCAGGACCTGTTCAACTACAGGCTGAGCAAGTGCCGAATGGTGGTGGAATGTGCATTTGGACGTTTAAAAGCGCGCTGGCGCAGCTTACTGACTCGCTCAGACCTCAGCGAAAAGAATATCCCCATTGTTATTGCTGCTTGCTGTGCGCTCCACAATATCTGTGAGAGTAAGGGGGAGACATTTATGGCGGGGTGGGAGGTTGAGGCAACTCGCCTGGCCGCTGATTACGCGCAGCCAGACACCAGGGCGGTTAGAGGAGCACAGCAGGGCGCGGTGCGCATCAGAGAAGCTTTGAAAACGAGTTTTGTGACTGGCCAGGCTACTGTGTGAAACTTCTGTTTGTTTCTCCTTGATGAACCCTCCAACCCCCCCCCCGACCCGGTTCACTCTACTTCCCTGTAAACCAACCACCCCACCCCACCCTCCCCTCCCCTCCCGCTTGCAGAGGCAATAAAGTCATTGTTTTTTCACATTCATGCATTCTTTATTAGTTCCTTACAGAGGTAGGGGGATAATTGCCAAGGTAGCAGGGATGGGTGGGGGAGGAGGGATGGAAAAGGACACACTGCATTTTAAAACTTTAACTCTTATTGAAGCCCAGCCTTCTGATGCTTGGGCGATCATCTGGGGTGGAGTGACTGGGTGGACGGAGGCCCCCCCACCGTGTTCTTGGGCGTCTGGGTGACGAGGCTATGGAACTTGGGGAGGAGGGCTGTTGGTTACACAGGGGCTGTAGCGGCGGTCTCTGCTCCTGCTGCCTTTCCTGCAACTCAACCATACGCTCGAGCATATCACTTTGATGCTCCAGCAGACGGAGCATTGCCTCTTGCCGTCTGTCTGCAAGCTGACGCCACCTATCGTCTTCAGCCCGCCACCTCTCCTCTCGTTCATGTTGGACTTTTCTCATCTCCGACATTGACTGCCTCCACGCATTCTGCTGTGCTCTATCAGCGTGGGAGGACATCTGCAGCTCCGTGAACATCTCGTCCCTCGTCTTACGTTTTCTCTTTCTAATGTTCACGAGCCTCTGCGAAGGAGAAACATTTGCAGCTGGTGGAGGAGAAGGGAGAGGTGGTTAAAAAAGACACATTTTAGGGAACAATGGGTACACTCTTTCATTACAAGGTCGCATATTTCGGCTTGCAGGCAGCCATCGTAGGCCACAGTGTTTTGGCTTATTTAACCTTCTTAACATGCGGGAAAGGTTGCAAACAGCAGCGCATTTCCCATCTCAAGGATGAATTGGGTTGTCCATTTAAAATGGGGTTTCAATGTAAAAGGAGGGGGCTGCAGTTTCCCGGTTAACATGCGGCACAAACACAAGTAAACCACCCCCCCCCACACACACACACACACGATTCTCTGGGATGATCACTTCACCCCTCCCCTCCACCGCATGGTTAACAGCGGGGAACATTTCTGTTCAGAAGAGCAGGAACGGGCGCCTCTGAATGTCCCCTTAATAAAATCACCCCATTTCAACCAGGTGACCGTGAATGATATCACTCTCCTGAGGATAACAAAGAGAGACAAGGAATGGATATTGTCTGCATGCCAGCAAACACCGGGACCATACGCTGCCATGCTTTGTTATGCAATGATTCCAGACTACGTGCTACTGGCCTGGCGTGGTAAAGTGTCCTACCATGGCGGACGGGATAAGGCAGCCCTCCCCAGAAACCTTTTGCAAAGGCTTTGGGAGTACATAAAGGAGAGCTTTCTGGAGATGTCCCTGGAGGATTTCCGCTCCATCCCCATACACGTTAACAGACTTTTCCAGTAGATGTACTGGCCGCGATTGCCAGGGCAAATTAATCATTAAACACGCTTGCTTTTAAACCATGTGTAATGTTTACAAATATTTACAAAGGTACACTCACCAGAGGTCTCCTGTGTGCCCTGAGGGTCTTGGGTGAGTTCGGAGGTTACTGGTTCCAGGTCCAGGGTAACAAACAGATCCTGGCTGTTGGGGAAACCGGTTTCTCCGCTTCCTTGCTGCTGTGAGCTACCTACAGTACCTCCATCGTCATCTTCCTCGTTCCCCGAACCGTCTTCCCTGTGTGTTTCTCCAGTGAGAGAGTCATAGCACACGGTTGGGGTAGTGGTGGCTGCACCCCCTAGGATCGCATGCAGCTCCGCGTAGTAGCGGCAAGTTTGCGGCTCTGCCCCGGACCTTCCGTTTGCTTCTCTGGCTTTGTGGTAGGCTTGCCTTAGCTCCTTAATTTTCACGCGGCACTGCTGTGTGTCCCTGTTATGGCCTCGGTCCTTCATGGCCTTGGAGATCTTTTCTAATACTTTTCCATTTCTTTTACTGCTACGGAGTTCAGCTATCACTGCTTCATCTCCCCATATGGCGAGCAGATCTCGTACCTCCCGTTCGGTCCATGCTGGAGCTCTTTTGCGATCCTGGGAGGACTCCATGACGGTTACCTGTGCTGA
The DNA here is from genome assembly GCF_013100865.1 of Trachemys scripta elegans. Classification (NCBI taxonomy): domain Eukaryota; kingdom Metazoa; phylum Chordata; order Testudines; family Emydidae; genus Trachemys; species Trachemys scripta. The sequence goes on from NC_048298.1 coordinate 69,103,997, forward strand.
TGAGCTCTGCGTGGTCACCTGTGCTCTCCACGCTGGGCAAACAGGAAATGAAATTCAAACCTTCGCGGGTCTTTTCCTGTCTACCTGGTCAGTGCATCTGAGTTGAGAGCGCTGTCCAGAGCGGTCACAATGAAGCACTGTGGGATAGCTCCCGGAGGCCAATAACATCGAATTCCGTCCACACTACCCCAATTCCGACCCGCAAAGGCCGGTTTTATCGCTAATCCCCTCGTCGGAGGTGGTGTAAAGAAACCGGTTTAAAGGGCCCTTTAAGTCGAAAGAAAGGGCCTCGTTGTGTGGACGTGTCCAGGCTTAATTCGGTTTAACGCTGCTAAAGTCGACCTAAACCCGTAGTGTAGACCAGGCCCTAGAGAGCTACTGCCTGTGCCTTTTGCTGCACACCTCCTCCTCTGGGCTGGCAATGGCAATGCTGCTCCTTCCCAGATCACCTTCTTCTCCCTGCCCTCCCAGCTCTGTTTCCCAGCCTGTGGGGGAGGAGATCTATTTGGCAGTGCACAGCACAGAACTAACACTAACTCCCTTAGCACTAATAACAGACATTTTTTATAATGAAAGAATATCACACACATGCGTATGTGCGTGCGTGCGCGTGCGTCAGTTTCATCCCATTCCTTTCAATCAGATTATTTTCTCATCACTCTATTACCCCTGGTTTGATTCTCTTGTGTCACTTTCCCCCTTGTTGTTATAGGCCCAGATTTTTGCAGGTATTTAAGCATTGCAGCTCTTACTGTTGCAACGCCTATCAGATTTAGGAGACTAAATTTCATTTTCAAAAGGGGATTAGGCACTTAAGAGCCTAAATCCCATTGACTGTCAATGGAATACCGACTCCTATGTGCCTAAATCCCTTTTGAAAATGAAATTTAGGCTCCTAAACCAATTAGGTGTTGCAACACTGAGCCCCGCAATACCTGAACAGCCATAAAAATCTGGGTCATAATGCCTTAGGGAAGACTCTATAATGGTTAATTTGTGGTTAATTTATGCTACAATATGCAATGCAGCTAGTGTGCTTCTCCATCAACCCCTGTGCCCCCTCCAGCTGCTTCCCCTGCCCTGGGGACTGAGCAGTATCTCTAGTGGCACCACCCAGGGCCGGCTCCAGGCACCAACTTGTCAAGCAGGTGCTTGGGGCGGCCGCTCCGGAGAGGGGCGGCACGTTCAGGTATTCGGCGGCAATTTGGCGGACAGTCCCTCACTTCGGACCTCCCGCCGCAGATCGCGATTGCGGCTTTTTTTTTTTTTTGGCTGCTTGGGGCGGCCAAAACCCTGGAGCCGGCCCTGGCACCTCCTATGCCCTGCAGGAAACCCCAGGCGTCCACATTGTAGTGAAATGCAGTGTGAGGATGCAGCTGAATCAAATTTCAATCCGTGTTTTATATGAATGCAAACATACATGGTAAATAGTACGTTCTCTGTTTTTATTGCAATTTCATTAAATGATTGTTGGAAGGTAGTTTGAAGGCCTAATATTTACAAGGAATGCTGAACCTGAACTGAGATTTAAAGACAAAATCTGGTGTATTTAAAATGAGAAATCTCCAGGACTAAAATTGTTTTAGGAATCTCTGTATGTGATAACTTGTGTTGCCTCCTGTTACTTCTGAAGGCTCAGTGCTACTATTAATAGTCGCGTGGTGTCATCACTGTCGTAATACAGGTCTGTAGAGCAGCAGATGTCTGCTTGATTGTTTTGCAGCTACAATATGATTATCTAGCTCCTTCCTGTGGCACTTTGCAGCTACTGCATGGGACCTAGACTACATTACTTGCAGTGAGCTAGTAAAAACAATGATGTGATCTACGTATAAAACAAGTTAATCCATCTCTCTGTAATGAATGAACATATTGTGAGGTTATATAGGGAGAAGGGTGTTCTTATTTTTCGGGGGGTGGGGTGGAGGGTTATGTTTACCAGATACAAATCCCCACACACACACACTCTGCCAATTTTGTTGTCTTTCATCTGACTGAGGGGTAAAGCTTGGAAAGTCTTTGATACCAATGGTGTATATTGGTCTCTAGCACTTGTGGTCAGCTAAAGGTGAGCCAGGATTTGGTATGAAATGTGAAGAAAGGGAAAGCAGTAAGTCACCCCAAAACTTACTGGAATGATTGGATTCACCAACTGAAATTGTACCTGGAAATGTATATCAACCCAAGAAGGGTTAGATACATATTCCAGAGACTGCCAATGGCTGCTTTACGGAGGGTTGCTGCTGCTTTTTTTGCTTAACTGTGATTGGTGAAGGTTGTTAATAAATGCACACTCCTACTTACAAGGTAGAACCAAACATTAAAGATCCTGATGTTTCAATTATTTTGCTCTTTAGATAGTTTCTATTCATTAACAAGTAATTGTCCTCATTTGCTCAAGTGGGATTCAGAAACCTAAATTACAGGTTATAACTTACTGACTATTTTGTTAAATGAAAAGCATTGGCTTCCATTTTGCCTATAATTTAAATCACTCTATTTTCATTTTCTGGATTTATAGTTTAATCATCTTAATATTTTCCTCTCTCACGCGATTCACATAATGTCCCAAAGAACTTTTTGTTTTCTTAATGATCATATGGAAAGCCAGATGGAGAGATGGAAGAGAAAGCAATATTTAAAAATAACATGCTTACTGCAGGCAGCTTTTGCTGCCTGCAATTGACAGGATGCTGCCATACACCTGGGATGCATTTGATTTACAGCATTTTACAGTATTGATTTTCAGCACAGCAGGAGCCTTCCTTCCATTCTGTGCTTGGTTACGCTCAGTCTTTTAATATTTTTAGTCTCATTAAATTTGATATTCCAGTTTTTGTCTCTGAAAGTTTCTTTCTTTAAAGAGAAAAATGAACTATTGGAGACCCACACTAATTTTAGCTTTAACAATTAGCTGAAGTAAAAACTTGGCCCCATTAGCTTAGTACAAGGGTTATGTAATTTAGCAGGTTGATGTGCTTAACTATTCTACTTAAATTGTAACTGTTGGAAGACTAAATCATATATGGATTGGGTCTGAGATCAGAGGTTTTGACTCCTAGGTCACTGATTCAAATCCAGTCCATACTGGCAGAGACTCCGGGCCTGGTTCTCTGGTTCCCTCCAGTGTGCCACAAAGGGGCTGTAAAGGCTGTAGATTTGCTTACTGGAGAATTCCTCAGAGTAGAGAGTAACCTGAACAGTAAATACCCAGCATAGCCTGGTCTACACAACACCCTCACAGCCCCTGACAGAGGGAACATAGCCAGAACACCACTGCAACCCAACTGTTCGTGGCTATTGCAATAGACCCTTGTGGGCAACCAGGCATATTTTAGGGCATCTGTGAGGCTGCTCTTGCTTATTCCGAGTGTTGGGCAGGGCACTGGATGGCACCAGAATGTGGGTGAGGTACTAAGGTAATATAAAGCTACCTTTGCCCTCTGTGATGTTTTGGGGACCACCCAGACGAGTAAGGGGATCAGTCACCACCTGCCCTTTAACTACAGGGGCATTTGTGCTGTGCAACTATGCTTCCATTCCCTGATACCAATAGCCTACCCACAAGCATCAGGTCTGATCCTGGCTCTCACCAGCCTAGTTACACCTTGCAGGGTGACATCAACAGCCCTTCCGGTCCCGCGTCTCCCCAAACATGTTCTCCTTGAATTCTTAATTACCAGACACTCAGACCATTCTCCTCCGGTCACCACTGAAGGCATGAAACCAGACCCCTAGATACCAGCTTACATTGGCACATACACTTCATACAGTTTCCACACTAGAGACTGGCTTGGGATGAAAATAAATAAAAAAGTGTATTTAATAGAACGACAGATTCAGAGATGAAATCCTAAGGGAAAGCAAACACATACAAGTCACACAGAAAATAAATGTAAGGATGCAGCCTCAGGCTTTACACTTCCTATTAGATAATATCACTTTTCTAATACAAGTTACCTGTTGCCTTAAAACACTTTCCCTGTACCCCCTAGCTATAGGAGTGATCCAGTGTTCACAGACCATCTCCTTCCTAGAGGCGGGCCTCCAGGTTCTGGATAAAAAACCTCAGTTCCACGCCTGCTTTTAAAGGCCTTTACCTCCCCGCCGCCTTCATTCCATAGTGACTCATGGTTAATTAGAGGGGGAAATTCCCTCTGGATTTGATGTTTGCAGCCTGGATGTTCTTTTCAATTTTGAGTTGTCTGAGTGTCTTTTCAGTAACTTTAATGGTCCACCTTGGTCCTTTCCTTGGCTGGGCAATGGATGTAGCTGGTTTCATGAAAACAACTGATGTGGGAGGAGCCCCTCCCTGCCTGATGGTTCACCTGCTGTGAGGTGTAACTGAAGTTTATGAGCACAGTTTTCTATATACACAAATATATAAATGCATAACCATGGTCTATAAACATGGCCAGCTCATGGCCATCAAGTTCAGAACATTACAAGCTTTCATAAGAGAACGTACTAGACATATTTTATAGTACAATGACATAGTATGCAATCAGTTGGTTGAACTACTTATTTTGGGAGTTTAAAACTTTTGCTCTCCTCTTGGGGTGTCTGGACCCTGATGGTGACCCCCACTCTATTTTTTCACGAAGCAGTGCAGAATCAGGCCCTGAAAGTCATTTCTTATTGAAAGTCTTGACTGGCCCATGTAAAATAACTTGTTGGTCTCAGTCATGTTCCTAACACAGAAGTGCTCACTGCACAAGACGCATCACTACAAACATTGCTAAAATTGTTGGCTGCTTCAAAAGACAGCCTAAGTATTCAAAGTACACAAAGACTGAACGGCTCTGTTCAGTCTTTCAATAGACATCCTTTCTAAGTCGAGTCACATTGATAGGCCAGAACTTGCTGCTGGTCATGCCATATTCTGTGGGTAAATATAGGCAAGTTCAGCTAGGAAACAGGCTGTTAAAAATAGTGTAGTACAGATGCTTTGTGTAGGTGGGGGGACGGCTGTGGTAGGGAAGGATATGATGGGCATTGAGACAGTGTTTCAGTTCTTTCATGCTATTCAAAATGCAGCTATTTTTTATAGCAGATGCTAAATGCTGTATATCTGGATGGAGGGAGTGGGTGGCAGTTACTGATCAGGTATCAGGGAAACATTGTGCTCTAGACAGTGGCCCAGTTTACATATTGCCTGTTTAAATAGGTTTGAAAATAGTTGTAAGGCCCAGGCATAGCAAAATGCAATAAAGGGTTTGTAAAAATATGACTTCACTTCAGTAGCATTTAACTGGTTCTGTGAAGCTAAAGTAAATAGGAAGGGGGTGAGGGTCAGGGCCGGCTCCAGGGTTTTGGCCGCCCCAAGCAGCCAAACAAACAAACAAACAAACAAACAAAAAAGCCGTGATCGCGATCTGCGGTGGCAATTCGGCGGAGGTCCTTCGCTCCGAGCAGGAGTGAGGGACCATCCGCCGAATTGCCGCCGAACAGCTGAATGTGCCGCTCCTCTCCGGAGGGGCCGCCCCAAGCACCTTCTTGGTAAACTGGTGCCTGGAGCCGGCCCTGGTGAGGGTGCTAAGACAGAAGTGGGATTACAGTTTACCCCACTGCCCCTTTCTACCTTACATATTAAAAATGTGTGTCTAGACCTTTGTGAGTGGGACTTCACGGGGTTGTGGAGAGGGCAATAATTAACCAAAGTCAATGACAGAATTCCAGGTTGGTATATATTTTGGCAGCTAGAGAAAATGTCTGTTTCTTCAGACTCTTATAGGCTGCCAACTTCAGTGACTGGAGAAGGTGTCTAATATCTCCTTGCTGTTTGTAACAGTTGGCCACAGCTCTTTTTTCACTGAGCAATATTGGCATAATGGAGTGACAGTAAAATAGACTAACTTGTGGAAGGAAGGATGTCTTCTCAATAGCAAAAACTTTTTAAAAGACCCCTTTTAAAATCTGAAAGCTTCTGTTCTGTAGAAAGCAAACAAAAATTGCAGATAGATCCTAAAAGCATAGGATATGGATTTTCCCATTGTTTGTTTATAAGATTGTCTAATATATGAGCATTTACACAAAGTGATTAAAGCACAGAATTGGGAATTAGTGTATCTGGTTATGTTCCCGGCTCTGTTCAGCCTCGAGAGATTCACTTAAATTGCTCTGTGTCTCAGTTTCCCCACCCCTAAAAAGATTCATTATGTTTAACTATCTCACAAGGATACTAAGGCTAAATTTATGAATGCCTGTAAAGCACACTGAGGTCCTCGCATGGTGGGTGCTACAGAAGTGCAATGAATTACTACTTCATTTTGGCTGACAACAGATGTGAAATCAATTTGACATTTCTCCTGTATTCCACACACCGCGCCCCGGATATGCACAACATTCAGCAACCCAGATTAATTTTGGAGTGGGTATGCTAGAGAACCAATGATTTATGATTAAAGCACCCCCCAAGAAAGAAAGGTAACAGCATATCAGAATTTCCCCCTTTTTCCATTTCCTTAAGCTGCAGTATTCTAAAGAACTTTGTTTCACTACAGATTCTGCCAAGTGCATCTACTGTGTTCCTCACAGCAATGTGTGAAGTATCAAAATGAAGTTTGTAACTATATTTGGATATCAAAGATTGTTTAATTGCCCCTGCTCTTGAATGACAGAATGACAAGCAGTTCAAGAATGTTAGGGGAAACCAATGTAACTTGAGAAGGCCCATGCCCTAGTTCAAATTGCTCTGTTTCAGCATTGCAAGTAGTTAAATCATCACAGACACTGAGACCACACAGATATAGAATTTGTTCTTTTCTGTTATCGTGTTGTTGAGACTGGCCTTCTATGGCACAGATAACACGGACTCCCTGTTTACATTGTTAACTGTTCAAGCCTAATGTCGAAGTTGAATAGTCTTCTGTCAGACGTGTATGTATGGAAAAGTGGCAAGAGAGGAAACTCATTGTCAAGGAAATGAGTAAGTCAGTAGTTCATTCCAACAAGCAGTAATAAGACTGCATTAGTAAAATAAGTGATGGCTCTGGGAGGAAGCATAGCAGTGACTCACTCTGGTGTGTGGTTATTTTTTTTCTTCTTAGACTTGCACTGTGTTTAAAGCAGCATGTCCATCAGTTTAAAGACTTCTAGGAGAAAAATATTTTTGTAAACATAATTGAATAAATAATGCAAGATGACCTGGTCTAGTGCCAGATCCTGCAAGATGGTGAGCATCCTTATGACCCTTTTGGGGGTCACATGAGGTGTCCAGGGTGAATTAGCACCACGTGACCACTGTGAGATGGAGCCTGTCTGGGCCCACCAGGGACATGCTGGCAACACAAGCACTCTGCTTCAGGCTCCACGTACCCTGCTCTTTCCTCCTGCAGGCTAGTGATTTACACCCCACTTTGTTATATTCAAGTGCCAGTCCCTTATCTTCTGGAAACCCGCAATGTACATCACTCCACTGCCTCTATGGAAGCAGAGCACCCAATTCACTGCTTTCACCTCACTTCAACACTCTTATCACAGGACACTTGGTATGTCTATAACAAAACCAGATTGAAGTTTATTTAACAGAGTTTGAGATAGAGATACAGATAAAAGCAAGTGAAGGGATTTGGAAACATAAAGTTACAGTAAAAAAAAACAACATAAAATACAATCGATAGCCTATAGACATTAACAAGTTACTTTCCTCTCTGATAAGGTATTTCTCACCCAATGGACAATTCTTGCAGTGCCTGTCAAGTTTAGAAAGCTGGGATCCACCTTTTTCCTCTTTAATGGATAACAACCTGTGCCATTTCTTCTGCTCTGTTACAGTTGTGGGATATTGTCTCTGAACCCAGGGGCTCCCCTCTTTAGAGAGCTCTTCAGGGGCTTGTTAGTTTTTGTAAATACTCATTTCCACATGGTCCAGACAGCAAGCAAAGTGCTGTCTCTGCAAATGTCCAGTTGTTCTCAATGTTGATTGAGTTAGCCTTGAGACCCCACCTAGCCTCAGGTGAGAAGTCTCATTTTAACAGTTTTGCAACCTAATAATCTACGAGTGGGTCTCAAAGTTTTTTTTCATGTACCACTTGAAAATTGTTGAGGGTCTCGGCGGACCACTTAATGATCTTTCCAAATGTTGTTTGTACCGTGAGCTAACTATTGTAAAGCACTTTGGATTAAAGCACTATATAAAAAAGCCTTAATAATAATTAACGTTTTTTGTTCTACAAATAAAAGCACACAACTCATATTTTAATATCAGTAGTTTTACCTTTCTAATGCGATGGATGTGGCCTCTCCCCCCCACCATAGCAGCCCCCCAAGCTGGGACTGGGAAAGGGATCTCTCTCTCTCTCCCCCACTGTGGCAGCCCCGAGCTGGGGCTGGGAAGGAGGAGGGTCTCTCCCCCCACCACAGCAGCCACAGAGTTGAGGCTGGGGAGGAAGGCTGTTTCTCCCCGGCAGCCGCAACCCTGGAGCTGGGGAAAGTCGCCTCTTTCTCTGGCCGCCGCAGCCCTGTACGTCCCAAATTGCCTCCCCCCCTCTTCTCACCCCACTGCCACCTCCCACCTACCCCCTATTCCCCCCAAGGCACTTTACATGTGCATCTTCTGCAGGGTCCAGGCACCTAATTAGTGGAGCCACGTCTGCACGTCTCCACTAATTAGGTGGGTGGCCCTTCATTCTCTCGTACGCAGCTGCCCAGGTGCACACCTTAGAGGGAACTATCCGCGGACCACTGAATGGAGCTCAGACCACAGTTTGAGAACCTCTGATCTACATTTTACATATCTCTTAAGGTATTTCCCGTACAAGTATCTCACAATAACCATGACAATCAACTAGTTCTTAGCTTTTGGTAGAAAATACACATGACCTCTTTGCTTAAATATTGAGAAGATGGTTGGATGCAGGGAAAATATAGCTGCCTGGATACGTCTGTGTCACAGTCCTCAGATGCCACTTGAAGGTGCTTATCACGTCACACTATTGGGGTCCTAATAAGAAGCAGATGGAACCATTGACTTGTATCATCATCTCTGCATGTCTTCTCCATCCTGCGCGTGCTGGATGTGAGGTTTTTCTATCAAATGGTGTGGGGGCATTTTGTGTTTACACTCAATGAATCTTTTTAAAGATAGATAATTATCAGCCCTTCAGGTATTCTGATAATTGTGAACTATAAAGGCCTGCTTCTCTATTTCACCTGCCGTTTTCTTCAGAGAGTTTGGTGTAAAAGAAACAGCACATCAGCATGAGAACATTCTTACGGTTCCATATATCTGACATACATGCTTCTCAGTTTTTTACAACTAACTTGTGAGCAGTTGCATCCCTGAAAGAATGGACTGAATGAGAGATGCATTCTCTTACCAGGGGTGGGGGAAAGGGAGGAGGGCAAGGCAGATAAGAGGGTGGTGATCCCTGCAGAAAAAGAGGAACTGAAACCGTATATTCCATTCCAGCTGTTTGATATTTTATTTATATCAACAACAGTTTAACTCTTTTCATTCTTGGACCATTTTTTAGGTGAAGAATCTCCTGGGTGTATCACTGCTGAGGTGTGGTCCATTGATGTTGCTTTGAAAAATGCTGATTTACATGATAAATATCTTTCAATATTGGTGTCTTTGTAACTTTTTCTTTGACGTGTTAAAATATTGAAAAAAGGGAACATGTTGGTGTGTTTTGCTTGTTTACAGGACGCTGTCCATTCTTTGAATATTAGATAGAAAACAGCAGCTGTTTTGTGAGAGGGATGGTTTGAGTTGTTGTCAGACTTGGGATTGGTATAGCTGATTATGTCTGGGTGTGCAGCATGAAGAAGGAAATGCTTGACAAAGGTTTTTTTTTTTTTTTTTTTTTTTAAATTGTAATATGAAACTAACCCAATGTAATTGGGTCAGATATTAAATTATTTGTGGTTCAGTGAGTTAATTTCATTGGAGTAAAGAAAATAGTTCAGATTATAATATACTATAATAATAGTCCAGAGAATGGCTCTCTTCAGTTCTTTCAAGTAATCTCTCTCAAAGTTGAAATCCTGGTAGTAGAGAATGCATGATCATGGACTTTTGATCTACAGGTTTTATTATCATGAATTCAAGGTGTTCCACATAAGTTGTAATGCAATCTTTGGAGCACTCCTTATAACCATGCATTCTGTATAGGCCACATATGCTAAAGAAACACTACTTTAGAAATGTTTTAGGGCAGGAGTTCTCAAATTTCTTTGCACCATGATCCCCTTCTGACAACAAAAAATTACTACACGACCCCAGGAGGGGGGACTGAAGCCCCTCCACCCGGGCGCGGGGGCCAAAGCCAAAGCCTCAACACCCAGGGCTTCGGCTTTGGGCCCCGGGCTGTGGGGCTCAGGCTTTGGCTTTGGGCCCGGGCGGTAGGGCTCAGACTTCAGTCCTAGGCCCCAGCAAGTCCAATGCCAGCCCTGTGAACCCTATTACAATGGGGTCGCAACCCACTTTGGGGTTCTGACCCACAGTCTGAGAATTGCTGTTTTAGAGAGATTTAAAACATTTTAATGGGACTGCTTTTCATCTCCCTCCTCTCCTAAGCCAGGTGAATGGGCATCACAACAGTGGATGACATCAGAGTTAACAAATGCAAGGTGTTGTCCAAAGTTGTCTTCTGGGTAAAGAGGGGAAATCTAGCATGGCCACTCTTACAGAAGTCCTGTTTGAGAATGGGAGAAAGCAGGACCCTCTTTCATTTCCAGAATGTAATGCAGAGAAATTATTTTAAGTTCTACAGTAGTCAAGATAACCAGTTATTGACATGTCCTCAGGTACTTGAGAATAAAAATATTAGATCAAGCAAGTTATCCTGTAATTTATGACATTCCTTATTACCAAGTGGAGAGGAGCCTTGTGATGAAGTGTTCAGGAACTTACAGAACTTATATGGAACCAAAGTTCCCAGGAGCCTTTGAAACTCTCTCTTTCACCCTAAGTGCAATACTTTATGGTAAGGTGCAGTAATTGTGTCATGATGGAGAACAGATGCTGATCTTGTGGTTAAGGTACAGAACTGAGATCCGGCCCCAGATTCTCTTCTTGCATCTGCCACAGATTTCCTGTGTGATGTGAGTAAGTTGTTAACTGCTCTGTGCCTCTGTTTTTAATCTGTAAAATGGGGATACTACTGTTTCCCTAGCTTCCCAGGGTTCTGTGTGGTTAAATAAATGCATGTTTATAAACTGAGTTGAGATCCTTGGATGGAAGAAGATGTGCAAGTGCAACATATTGTTTTCAATGTTTTCTTCCAATAGTAATATCACTGTTTATGGACATACTGTACTTTAAAAAGTCCTTGTGTATAGTATATAGTGAAGGCTAGAATTACCACAAAGTCTATGATATCGTTTGCCAGCAGAGGATCCTGTGGCAGTAATAAGTGATTACACTTTTCCTTATGCCAGGGGTGGAGAGCTGAGGAGATCAATGCAGTCCATGAAGTAGGCAGTGTTGGCTGAGAAGAGGCTGCTGGGGCACTGATTCAGCACTTCTGCACAGCACTTCCTTTGAGCTTGCAATGATAGCCACAGCTGCTTCTTCCTGTCAGGAACTCTGTGAGAAAGACTCATCATATTTTCTGAGATGCAGTGGTCCTTGCTGGTACATGGAGGTGTAATTTCCACCTCCTTTCAGCTGGTGAATCTGATCCCTCTCTGTGTATATACTGTACATCAGTTGTCTCCAACCTTTTTATGCACAAGATCACTTTTTGAATTTAAGTGGAACCCAGGATCTACCCCACCCCTTCCCTGAGGTCCCACTCCACTCACTCCATCCCTCCATTGCTTGCTGTCCCCCACCCTCACTCACTATCACTGGGCTGGGGCAGGGGGTTGGAGTGCAGGATGGGGTGTGGGCTCTGGGCTGGGACTGAGTGGTGTGGAGTGTGGGAGGAGGCATGGGGTGCTGGCTCTGGGAGGGGGCTCAGGGCTAGGGGTTGGAGTGCAGGAGGAGTGCAGGCTCCCGCTGGGTGGCACTTACCTCGGGTGGCTCCTGGTCAGTGGCACAGAGGGGCTAAGACAGGCTCCCTGCCTGCCTCAGCCCCATGCCGCTCCCGGAAGCGGCCAAGACGCCCCTGCGGCCCCTGGGGTGGGGGCACATGGCTGTGTGTGCTGCCCCTCTCTGCAGGCACTGCCCCTGAAGCTCCCATTGGCTGCAGTTCCCCATTTCTGCCTGTTCCTGAGGGGGGCGGTGCTTGCAGGCACGAGCAGCATACAGAGACCCCTGCCCCTCTCCGCCCCCAGGGGCCTCAGGCATTCTGGCTGCTTCCAGGAGCGGCATGGGGCCAAGGTGGAGCCTGCCTTAGCCCCGCTGTGCCATCGGGCTTTTAGCGGCTGGAGATCGCGATCGACTGTCAGAGGCTCCAGGATCGACCAGTCGATCATGATCTACCAGTTGGTGATCATTGCTGTACATGTAGCTGTGCACTCTGTTTCAGTATCTATCCTCACACTTTCTGTACAACTATACTCACTTCCTTCGCTCTGTTATAGGATGTCCTAGCATTTTTTAACCTTGTGCTGTCAAATGGTATCTGTTGTTGAATAAGATGGGCTGGTCAAACTCACCCCACCCCTCATTTTCATGAAGAATGGACACAATATACTTCCAGACTGTAAGCTATAATTCCAGTGACATGACTACAGTATATTTGTTGTTCTCACTCTCTTCTGTGCACATTACAGCAGGCTTATCTATAGGTGACAGAGCAAATGAACTGTCGCATAATAGCAGGAAGTTGTGATTATTTGCATAAAATAAAGGAGAAGCATTTTCAAATACAGTATTATGAATGTAAAACCCAGTGAACCAGTACACATACAAATTTCTGTTACCATTTCCTTTAAAATCAGATATTTTAAATTGATTGAAGTGTGAGTGTGTGTGTGTGTGTGTGTGTGTGTGTGTAAATTTAGAGAGATGGAAGTGGAGGATGGTGTGGTTGTGGTGGAAGTGATTGATCTGTGACAGCAGTTTCCTTGATAGTCATAAGGGGAATTTTTTTTTTCTTGGTCACACTGAGTTTGAACACTCATGAAACAAACTGAATCATTTCAAGTTTAAAATAACAGACAAAATGGCAAGAGGAGGGGAGGACTGTGTTTTTTAAAATAATGTTAAGACAGTTTCCTTTAGTGCTGACTTCTTAAAGTGGAATGTGCTGCAGATCAGTTCTCATATGTAAGCCAACATTTGTTTTAACAATTTTTATTGTCTTCTTTCTCTCTTCCCCTCTCTCCCTCCTTCCTTCTCCTCTGCTCTGCAGATTTACACTGACTGGGCTAACCACTACCTAGCAAAATCTGGCCACAAGCGGCTGATCAAGGATTTGCAACAGGACATTGCAGATGGAGTTCTGCTAGCAGAAATCATCCAGATCATTGGTAAGACCTGTGCTCAGAGAAGCAGCATGAGCTGACTCCTTGCATAGGGCGGGGGGGAGAGAATATATAACTTAAGATGGATGCATTTAACAATGAGATTAATCCAAATAATATATCTTGACTCAGTCCATATATCTCTGAAATGTATGTGTTTTTTCCTTGTCTTAATTAATATATATATATATATGTGTGTGTGTGTATGTGTATGTTTATGTGAGGATGTTTGGAAGTGGCTGTTTAACTATACTTTAAATGGGCCAAACTGTTTCTTACACATTTGAATTGTCAGAAATGAATGCTGCATTAGAGCATATGTCTCCCATGTGTGCATTTTGTTAATTGGCGTGGCTCATACTTTTTGGGATGCCTTGAAACTATATCCTGACCCTGCAAAGACAGTTTTGGAAGACTTCATGTCAGCAGTCATTTGGCAGGGGCTGAAGAATTAGCAGCAACCTCCTTCGCACTTCCCTTTTGCATGATTTGTGCATGTGGAAGAAACTGCTGCTAACAAGAGTGTTGTTACTGTAGGGCTGTACTGTACTGGGAAGGGAGCTCTGTGTCAACAAACCCCTGCACACTTTATTGCTTTGCCTTTTCTATTCTTCTTCTGTTGTCCCCCCCCCCCAGTTTATTCTTGTGGGTTTTTTTTCACTTTATTGTTTTTCTTTAGCCAATGAAAAGGTTGAAGATATCAATGGCTGTCCCAGGAGCCAATCTCAAATGGTAAGAATAACATAAATTCTTAGTAAATATTAGAATCTCTTCTCTTTGTTAAGATGCTTTTTAATGATTATTTATTTTGTTTAACTGTGGAATACTCAAACCCATGTTTACTATAAACTACTAATTCTCTTTTAAGCTTCCTGATACCTTGCTGCATATGGTTGGGGTTTGTCAATTCACTTTGGTACAAACTAGCTCAGGGTCTTGAGTTAGCTGAGCAACAAAATTTCTTGAGTCCCAGTGAACATAGTGAACTGTTGTAACAAACCTGCTCTTCTCCTGACTATCCAGATAATTTTTTAACTTCAGTTTTAAAGGCAATAAACCCCACAATAAATTTTAAGGGGAGCCTTTGTGTCTGGACAGCTGGTTTTAAATACAGGCCTTGCCAACTTATTTTTGAATATAAATAGCCTTTTGGCTTGTCCACTCTGAAGTCCATTTGAATGCTCTGACTCTAATATTTTCAGAAATAGCACGTTGGGCATATAGCTCTCTGACCTATAACTGGCAGCCAGCTAAAGACAGTTTAATACTCTCAGACAACTAGCCTTAATTGACTATAATTCAGATGGAGGCTTAATTTTTTGTTGTCTTGATTGGTTAGTAAACTGCAGGCTTAATACGAGAACTTCATTAGCAGGTTGTGGAAATGATAGGGACAAAATCTGGTTTTCAGTTACATCACCTCTCATCTACGGCAATCATTTGATATCAACACTGCGCTGTCTTTGAACTGCTGCACTAGCCCAATTCCAAGAGTTGTAGCTGCTTATTCACATTCAAATAATGTGTGAATAATTTACCCATATTCACTGCTGGTAATGCTTTGGGAGTGAGAAGATTTGGATGTGTCTTTTGGTGAGGTTGCGTATTAGCAAACTACTGGAACTAGACAAGAAAGTGGAAATTGGAGATTATCAAGAGTGTTTACATTTGGTCACCTTTTTTTAGGCAAGTTTTTTTTCTGTAAACTGGAAAAAGAATAAGGAGAGATTTTTAGGTAAAATGAAACTAAGTAATTACGTGGTTGTTTTTAAAACTTTGAGAGAAACCAAAATCATTAAAATGCACAGTATCATTTAGTGTTATCTCTGCTTTCTAACTTCTTATAACAACACAAACACACGCACAAATAGTTATTATTATTCATTGCTTGTATTACTGCAAAAAGTAGAGGTACCAGCTGAGACTGGAGCCCCATTGTGCTAGGCACTATGCACATGAGTAGTAAAAGTCAATCACTATCCTGATGCGCCAAGACACATGTTAAGGGCAGGAGGAAAAACAAAAGTGTGGAGAAGTAAAGACTTGCCTAAGGCCACACAGGGCTGGGAATTGAACTCAGTGTGCTAGGCCATGCTGCCTCCCTTGTTAGCGTTTTAATAGCATTTTAGATCTGTACATCTTAAAGCAGCGTGCCAGGGTTGGGAGGCATCATTTTCTCCAGTTTTGCAGATGGGAAAATGGAGGTAGTGAGATGTTAAGAGGTTTGCCCAATGGAATATAGTAATTGGAGAGCTGGTAATAGCACCCAAGTCTCCTGAGTACTTGTAGGTTGTACTGTGCCCTAGCTACTGAATCGCGCTGCTTTCTTTTCAATAGCTGTTTGCCATATGCTTGCTTTCCTGGCATCATTTTGCTGTTTCTTTTGCTTCATATGATCACTGTTTGTCTTTGCTTTCTCTCCTCCGACACCCGAGCACAACTTGTAACTCTTCCGCCGGGGTAGCTCTCCGCTTTTCTCCTTAATTTGTTTCATATTGCTAGATTCATAGATTTCCAGGCCAGAAGGAACCATTGTGATCATCTAGTCTGAGCTCCTGTATAACACAAGCCCATAGAACTCCCCCAAAATATGCTAAGATCGCATTCTCTTTCTACCCCATTTTCAATAAAAGTGCCCCAGGAAAAAGTGTTCTTATTGAAAATGTAAAATAAAACAACTTTAATTTTTTAACAATTTTTCCATACAGTAAAAATTAAGTACGTAAATGCTGTGCATGGATCTACTGTGGCTGCTTTGTGCTTCTTTGGCACCACAAAGTAGCTAGAATCCTAGTAGTTCTGGCCCACTTAATGTTGCTCCTGCGTAGAGGGAATCTTTGTGTGTTGTAGTGGCCCATTGTTTCATCCCACTCCTGGTTGAAGTCATAAGGTCATGGGCAGGACATACTTATGCCTCAGGACTTCACAGTGCTGGAAAAGTCCATTGGGGACATTGGCAGCCTTCAGGAATAAAGCTATCTTTGCCCCACCTCTAGCTTATGTGAAGAAAGAGGGCATTTACCTGGGTGTCCTACTGCTGAAAACATAACTTGTCCTGCCATGACCGAAAAACCACAGCAGGCAATGGATGTGGTTTAATTAGGCTGCAACTTCTATTCACATAAAATATCTGGGAGTACCTGGCAATAAATTGTAAAGTGCAGGTCATCATCCTTTCCTTAATCATTTGCACATAATCCCCAACCAAGTTCCAGCTATCCCGCTGCTGGGAACCTGACACCCTCTCCTTTTATGAGGTGAAAGGGAGCTGTAAAAGAAAGGGAGCATCAGCTGATGCTCCCCACTATTCCAGACATAGGAACCTCAAACCCTACTTCTTCAGCTCCCTTAACAGAGGCTAGGAAAAGGAGGGGAGTCGGCTCCCTGCTGTATGAGACAGAGGACCCCCAGCTCCCTTACTCAGCTCCCTTAAGGGATACTTTCCTTCAAATCCTTCATCAATCAATTCTATCTGATAACGATATCCCTTCCATAGTGATTGCCCACACTGGACATCCGCCACAAGTTTTACATACTAAGTTGTGACATTATAAGCTTAACCCCACTGCTCCATCCCAACAGGTCCCAGACTCACCATGGGGAAGGCAAAAAACCCCACTCCACCTCGACCAATCTGGAAGTGAGGAAAAAATTTCTTCCCAGCCCCTAAAGAAAAGTGCAACTAGCAAAATTCTTGCAGTGGATCATGAGGAAACCTGTTCCTTTTGCCAAGTTTGTGGGTGGTGTCAGCCCAATTCCAGTTAAAAAGGGGTTCTCCAGGGGTATAAATACCACCCCACCTCTTGTCAGCATGAAGGGCAGCACAGCGACTTTCTCGAGACTTTGCCCCCAACAGCTTCCAGATCTTCCTGTCTGTCCCTGTAAACTTTTCCCCAACCCCGCCATCCCATTGTAGGGGAAATCTCTTAAAGGGGCCATGCCCCTTTTATTCCAGACAGGTGGGCAAAGCCCACTGGATGGAAAGTTGCGGTGAACACATTCTCTCTCTATATATATTCCAGTCATATTACCAGCACTGATTCATAATTAATCAACAACAAACAAAATACCTTCTTAGTGTTCTCTCTGACTCTTGTCTGTTTTGGAGATGATTTTTGGAGATGAGACACCTTAGTTGGCAATTCATCCATAATTCTAGTTCCTAAAAATCTAGTTTTTAATTATTTCCTTGCAGTGATCTACCCAAGTACTTCCTTTTCAATGTCTACAGTTCATGCTCACGTTGGCAATGTGCACATAATAAACTTGTGGCCAGTGGGGCACCCCTAAATCTTTCAATTCTTCTACCTAACAATGGCACTAAATTTTATCAGACTTCGATGGTGCCTTCAAAACAGTCACTAATATCATTGAAGGCTTCTTCTCAAAAGTACCAGGAACACATTCACATTGAGGGTGAAAAATGTTTATTGCTGAATACACAAAATTTGCTGGGAGAAACAAAGAACACTAATCCAAGCCACAAAGCCACTAAAAGCATTCTAGAAAAGCAGGGCTGCCATTCCAGAGTCACATACACAAGGATCACCACAAACTTCAGGGCTCACAGACTCAGTTGTCACATGCTGTCAATTGACAAGTGGGAACTAAACTAGGACATCTTTGTTCAGCCATCTACCAGGGGGTTTTCTCTTGTGTCTAGATTTATTTACCAGATTTAGAACAACAGGAGAGTACCAGAATTTTGCACTTAAGAATGGGACCTGCCCTTCTTCTTCCTTGAATAAACAGAATGGTATGCCTATCCCTGTCCAAAAGAGGGAGTTGTCTTTTCTCAAATTAGGAACATTGGGTTTGGTTTTAGAGAACTGGTGAATCTCTGCTATAGGAGACGTGGTGGCTAGACATTGCAAAGTAATGTATATCTAATCAGGCAGAATTGCTCCACCAAGCCAGTCGATACTTGTTGCCAATTTGGCCAAGAATCTGCACTTAGAATTGCTCTTTAGAAATCAATGTCTTCCCCTGTTCAAGTCTTTAAATCAAGAGTGGATGTATTTCTAAATTATATGTTCTAGATCTGACAGAAGCTATGGATTTCATTCGGGAATTACTAAGTGAAATTCTATGGCCAGGAAGTCAGACTAGATGATCATAATGGTCCCTTTTTAACCTAAAAGTCTTTGAATGTATGAAAGGAGAAAGGTGTGTGGAGCTTGGATTGCCTTCATTGTGGTGAATTTAGCAACTAAAACCCAGAGTTGTGTCCAAACCCAGTGATGCCCTCCACTGTGAGAAATAAAAATGATAGAGAGGAAGCTATTTTTTTTTCTTTCTGGGGGAGAGGACTTAACAAATATTCTGTATTTTCCTCATAAAATTTACAGGCCAAATTCAACCTCCAAATTGTATAGCTTCTGCCCCTGCCCAGTGAAGGAAAACAGAATCTGCACAGAGAGGAATGGATAGCATGACACCCATATACTATCATCCTGCATACACCTGTGTGAAATGCTGAGAAGCTGGAAACTTCTCTGTGTTTCAACCTTTGGTTTTAAGGAGTCGATACTAAAAATAGTATCATGGTTTATTTCTAAAAATATGAGGAATTTAGATTAAGGATATCAAAGGTCAAATCTGTAAATATCGCAGTGAAATTGGATATATACATTCTGGATATCATATTGATGTTTACACATCAGAGTATTTCCAAGCCAGTTTTTCCATTAAAGTGTGTTATACTCTGAAATGGTTTATATTCTGAAATCAGATTACAACTGGAAATATATATATTTTTAGAAATACAGGAGTAGGGACTTCCTCCCTAAATACCATTACTACACATTCAGTCTGGGAATTTGAAAGCCAACCTGAGTTCCTTCTTTCTCATGCCGGAGGCCTCCTCTTCAGGCCAATTTCTGACCTCAGTTATACTTGTGCAACCTCCTTGACTTCTAATTCTACCCCCTGTGTTTCTTGAATAACCCCATGCTTTCAGTGATTTGCACAGATGTACACAATTGGCTGTAATTGGAATTTAGTAGATGTATGCAAGAAATTCTAGAATCCAGCTTTCTCTCTCCCAGCTGTGTTGGCTCTGCAGTGCTAACATGAGTAAAAAAGCAGTAGAAATTTGTTTTAGTCACTGTTGTAAGGAAGTATGATTCTGGGCAGGGCCGGCTCCAGGCACCAGCTTGGCAAGCAGGTGCTTGGGGCGGCCACTCCGGAGAGGGGCGGCAGGTCCAGCTATTTGGCGGCAATTTGGCGGATGGTCCCTCACTCCCGCTCGGAGCGAAGGACCTTCCACCAAATTGCCGCCACAAATAACGATCGCGGCTTTTTTTTTTTTTTTTTGGCTGCTTGGGGCGGCCAAAACCCTGGAGCCGGCCCTGGCCAAAGGAGAGGGGCGCACCTGTGGCAATTTGGGGGCGGCAGGTCCCTCACTCCCTCTAGGAGTGAAGGACCTGCCGCTGAACTGCCACCGCCCATCGCGGCTTTTTTTTTTTTTTCCAATTGCTTGAGGTGGCAGAAATGCTGGAGCCGGCCTTGATTCTGGGTGCACAAAAGATACAGATGCACTAAGCAAAATGGTGTCTTTTTTATGCAGTGACTTTCAGAAGACCTACACTTGAAGGCCCAAACATTAGCACCAAGTTTATCCCAATTAACAGCAGAGCAGTCTGAAGTTTTATGAGTGCCCATTTTGGAAAGCAAAACAAGGAAATCTATTTTCCTACTAGCAGGGCAAAGACCACTGGCCTAATGGGTCTCTTGTACATTTTTAAAATAACTTTGAAATCTTTACTGTTTGAGATGCATCTAAAGTCACATGAAAAGGGATCTCTCACAAGTTCTCTAAGAGAGGCCACAATGTCAGTATTGTTCAAACACCAGGGCAGTTTCCCCTATCTATCCTGCATGCTTATATGATTTCCGTCACTGCAATGTCTGAATATGCACTTTTTTCCACTTCTTAAAAGCCAACATATCTTCTAAATAGTGGCTTCTAGACTATAGCTATAGAACTGGCTAGGAGCATAGAGGAATTCCTGTCCAGAATTGTATGTGCTGAAACCAATATGATTTTGTCTATGGGCGTTGTACAGCTATAAATTAAGAAGGGCATTGCACTTACTAGGAAAAGTAAGAGGGTGTGGAAGCTATATGTGTTGGACTCACTTGGTTGCAGGGTCATGCACAGGAATTTAAATTTCACTGCTTTTGAGGGGGGCCACGTTCTGTGCCCTCACCATGGCCCCAGGGCCAGAGTTGCTGTCAGCTCCCACCGCAACTCCAGGGCTGGAAGAGAATGCTTTCCCTGCTGCCAGCCCCTACGGCTGGAGGAACTATTTGCCCCTGTTAATTATTGGAAGGCTTGTCCACCCTTGTGCATGCCCCTGCTTGGTAGGAAAAGGCTTCTGATCATCTACAGTCAGGATACTGGAAAATTGAGTATCCTCTCTGTACAATGGGGCAGAAATTAAAACAGTTTCATTAGCATCTATGGTATTTTCCTTTACAGGGGAAATCTGTCAGCTATGTATATTGTCATCCAGTTTATTTATTGGAAACATTGGCCAACAAAACTGGGGAATTAGAGGGAATTAGAATTGGGACCTGAAAGATGCCTTTTGTCTCTCTTCCAGCTGAAACTTATATACCTAAATCAGGCTGAATTGCTCCATCAAACCCATCAATGCATTTACCAATTTGGCCAGGAATCTAAACTCAGAATTACTTGGTAAAAATCACTGTTGTCTTCTTTTAAGGATCAAGTCACCAAGCATATGCTTAGTGGGCTGTAGAAAAATTCAGTTAGTTACATGTGTAGTTTGTCCACAAAGAAACAGAACTGATTCCATTAAATACCAATTATATATTTAGAATAATATAATACAGGCTTAGTATAGTAATTCACCAATGCTATTGAAATAAAAGTTCTGCTTAAAGTCCTCTATATGTTCACAATGTGTATGCATGAATATTGTACAAAATATTTTTATTTTAAATTAATGTTTACATTCTGAAGTCAAAGGTCAGGAAATGCCACAATTAAGGGTGTCCAGATAACCTTAACATGTTCCCTTTATGTATATTTGCACTGTGATACAATCTTAAATTACATGGTCATATATTATTTTTCCATATGATCTTTGCCTGATTCAGTTCACAGAACGGGTAGCTTTTCAATATTGGCAAAAGTCTCCATTAATTTGGGTGCCAGTTTGAGACACCTGGGCCTGATTTTTCAGAGTACTTGGCATTTATATAGAATTTCATATGTTGAAAGCACAGCTCTCACTTCAGTTGCAGTTGTGAGTGCTCATCACTTGTGCAAATCTAGACCTAAACTTCTCATGTTGAGCATTCAGAAACTGAGGAACAATTAGTGGCCACCTGTGAAAAGTTTGGGTTAAAGGACTTGACCAGCATCACATGGAGACTCAGAAGCAGTGAGAGAATCAGTTCTCCAGGGCAGTTTTCCTATTTAGAGACCCCCTCATCTAGATCAATTTCTTTGTCAAAATCACTCTCCCATTTTTTTCAGCTCAGTTGTTTTCTTATCAACATCTTTTTCAATCAAAATTGTATATATTCTGGAAATTAAACCTTCTGTTCTGGCTTGCTCCTGAGTCAACTCCTCAAATGTGGTTAAAGGTCTTAAATACTGTATCATAAAGCATATGCACAAGGAAGCAAAATTCAAATTGCATAGGCAATGTTAAGTCTGGCATTTCTTAACTTCTTACTGCTTAACTTAGTAACCTTAGTATTCTCTTAATGTAGTTTTTGTGTGTTTAAAAAAGAAGACATTCCACCATGTGGAACCATATTGGTGCCCACAGGATTCATCAACAAGGTAGGAATCTTTAGAGCCACAGCACGCACCTCTAGGACTGGATCTAACAGGGTAACTGGTATTCTCTATGTGGACCAGCCACTAGAAGTGTGTGTGTGGGGGGGATATGTGTGAAACAGATACGTGCTTGCCAGTGAGTTTCACAGATACATGCTTATAACAGAGAAATGTTAGGAATCAAAATATGGGTTCTCTACTAGATTCTGTGGGGGTCATCTGAACTAGCGGTTATAGACTCTTCTTCCCCTTGACACCAGCAGCAGTCGCATTGACAGCACAGGAAGGACTAGCTTCCTGCTCTCAGTTCCAGCATTCTCCAACTATCAGGAAGAGCCATTGCAGGCTAGAGCATGCTTAGTGCTGACAGATTGTTCAGAGAATTTAGCTGCCAGCCTCTGAAAGGTATCTACCGCACATGTACAAACTGATTTTCAAAGTCCTATAACTGTACCAAATTTTGGTGGCTTTTAATGGGGACAGCAAAAAAACCTCTCTAATCCTAGGTTGATCTCCCTGTTGATCCCAGGTCAATTCCTGTTCCAAAGCATGCCGGCACTAAGAGTCAACAGCTGTAAGAAAGTTTAAACATTAGCAATAACAATGTCTTTTTTCCCAATTCTCATCTAATCTCTGATGTTTTTGCTGAAACTTTCCACACCAAAAAAGAAAAAAGAAAATAAAATTAAAATAAAAAATCAGTCTGAGCCAGGCACCCAAACATGGGAAATTTCAGGCCAAATGGCTAAAGTTTTTCAAAATTATAAGCACCTGACAACAGCATTATAATGGAAAATATTCGGAAACTTGGCTGTAGCTTTTGCTGCCAGCTCCGTCTATAATAATATATATGTATATACAACAGACACAAACATGTAGGCACACACATTTTTTGAGGAAGGAAGTATTGAATTTTAGTTCTCTCCATTTCATTTTTGCCATTTTTAATCATTTACTTGTCTGATACGATTATAATCCTGCTTTAGTCCCACTTCCGCCTCCCCCCCCCCCCCCCCCCCCCGGAACCCTTTATTCTGCACTGAAGCAAGCAGTCCTCTTTGCAACCATATGAGATCAGAGAACTTTAAAAGAACCACAGGATTTTTGACAATTTCTCTTCACAAAGCGACTCAGAGTTATTCATTCGCACCAAACTGTGAGCTACATATTCCATTGAATTGCTCACATCTGATTGTGTGATGTCATAAAAGAAAAAGCTCAGCAGGAACACATCCTGGGTATCATGTGCTAGAAAACAGTGCACTAATCAGTAAAGAGGAAGCACATGCACTCATTAGCCCTTTAGTTTAGGGTTTTGAGTTGCTTGCCGTTTGAACACATTTAATCCTGAGTATAAGTCAGCAGCTATTTAATGAAAAAATCATGTATCAGTTTCAGTAAAGATAGAGAAAACACTCATCCTATATAGTGTAGTATATTAAAATACACTTAAAGTTGATCATGAACATATAGAAGAACTATGGCAAGTATTTTAGAAAGCACCTGTTGGTTACAGCAGTGAATACATTTCTCCCAATATAGTAGCAGAAGGATTATAGTAAATATGTCTGCTACATAGTGGTATATCTTTATGGTCTTGTATAGCGAAAAAAAAGTAGCATGTTATGAATACTGGGAATGTCTAGAATGCTTAGCATATTTAAAAATAGCAGATAAAAAGCATGATATTTAGGTGAACTGCAAAGACACAAGTTCAAGCTTTACAAGAAAACAGAAAATCATTTCAAAACAACTTTTTTTTTACTATATGTCCTAACTGGCTTGTATTAAATATCAGGTTTCATCAAATGTTTGTGTGATTCTTTTGGACTTGAATGTAAACACTAAGGAACTATATTACAATGTATGACCCCACCGTGGGAAATACAACTAGGTTATACAGTACAAAGTTGTATTTAAACTGAGTTAATCTGCTAGTGTCACAGACAAGTTATCACAAAGTCTTTTTATTTCAGCAGAGTTCATTAATTCCCCTCCATATAAGGGCTTTTGACCATGTTCATAACAATATAAACTGAATCTTCTTACTTTTTATGTAAGTTACCTATAAAAAGTTGCTCCGACCTAAAACTTAGTACACAAGATCTCAGTTACAATTGACTAGTACCAATTTTCTTTTAAAATAAACATATACATTATTTGCCAGCTTTCTGGTGTCATAGGAGTTTTTAAAACCATCATGTCATGGTTTGAGGAGGCATGGGCCAGATCCTCAGCTGGTGTTAACCAGCATGGCTCCATTGAAATAAATGGGACTATACTGATTTACCTTACCTGAGGTTCTGACCCAGTGTCTGGATATGTATTAGTTTCACTGTTGTAGTTCAGAGTCAGTCAAAGGTAAGGCTCAAGTTTGGACTTGATCATACCAAGATCTCACATGTTGAAAGCATAAGATTAGATCCCTGCGGTACTCTTGACACTTTGGTCACTTCTGCTGATTCTGGCTTGGTATTTCTCCTCAGGTCCCTAAACTAGCTTTTTGCAGGAGCAATCACCCAGGTTTATATATACAGCATCAGCAAGGGTGTGTGGAAGATGTAGGTGTGTAGGTATACTTAGATTTTGGAAATGAACCTTGGGCCTCACTTTGGACTTCTAAGTTCTTTGGACCTTCTGTGATAAGCAGTCCTATCCTTACATAGTGTAAATTGGCAAAGCTGAAGATGTAGTCCAAATACTTCACTTTTTAATAACGCTTACTGGATTTTGGGGTGTGAAAATGTTTGGAGAACTATTTCAAACATTTTTACATTCATGCACTTCACATAGATATGCTAACTTTGGCTATGGCTAGAAGTGAAAGTGACAACATACAATATGGTTGCTTGTACATCCAGGTAACTCAAGTGCTTCAGAAGACTATGATAACATTTTTTTGGCTAAGCATCAAGGAGTAATCCTGGCTCTACTGAAGTCAATGCAAAACTCCCATTAATTTCAGGGGGCCAGAATTTCGCTTTCAGACTTATGAGTGTATTGCTTATGAAACAGAACTTTTGAATTTTCCCCTTCACTAGGACTTTAGGCACAAAACTCTGTGTTAAGAGTGAAACCCCACAAAGGGTGCTCAGATAGCCTGTTGATGAGCATGAGATGAAAACGTAGATATATGGATACACTGCAGGGGTTGGTTTATATGTGTAATCTATTTTAACTCTTTATACTGCAGAGATATGGCAGATTAGAGTGTTCTTTATATGAAGTTTTCAGAATATTGAACATATTGAATATTGAACACCACTTAGGTACAATGGCATGATTGAAGACTAGAATTTGAGCCTTCCATCTGAACACTCGACTTTTGTGGGTTTCTGATTTGGATTTTGAAATTTGGATTTCTTTTGGTAAACTTTGCCATGTCTTTTATTTAATGTGGTTTTGCACCTCTTAAATTTTCTTTTAAATTTCAGTTTTATTTGAATCAATAACATGAAGACTGAACTTAAAAAGAAGCCAATGAGATTGGTTAAGCTCTGGTTTTCCTTATAGTTTCTCTGTATAGGTTAGAGCCAGAAAACCAGCCATGTGACCATAGGTCTGTATGAGATTTAATTAGATTTCAGTAAACAACTCTCTGTGCAATGCTTTGAATATGTAGAGATTATGACTAATTATTAAGTATTTTGCAGGACCTTTCATCTGATGAGCTCAGTGGTTCTTTTCTTTCTTTCTTTGCATATATTTGAGGGTCAGGAGTTTGTATGTTGTAGGAATGATTTGTTGGCTATAAGTGGAACTGAATGTTTGCAGAGTCAATCACAGGTCTAAAGTGTGAAGTATAATTACATTGAAAACTGACAGGTGAATATGTGTAATTAAAAAAATCAGGGTTGGTTCTTATGAAATCCAAAGGGCAAGTCAGTAGAAAATATTAAATTGTCAATGTCTCTCCTCCACATGCTGTAGTATTGTAGCTTCCAATATAATCAGCAGTGAGTGGTTAGAAAGCCAAAAGGGCATTGGGATGGATTCCATTTGCAAAGTTCACAATACGTCTAGGAGTAAAGTGCTCTGTAGTTTTATCTGTTTATGTATACTGTAAAGATTCATCCTGCCACTGATTGACATTATCATTCCTTTTAAAAGATGCTTTTTTCTGGTGTGCTGAATGCCATAGTTGCTATACTAAATGGTCAGGGAGGAGAAAACTGAAATACCCTCAAAGGTTTAATTAAATCTTCTATTATAGTCTGCATTTTGACCTAGTGGAGAGTATTTTGTTTAACAGAGTAAGGGGTACATCTGTATGATGCCTTCCACTTTTCTGAAGCTGGTTAATCTCCATAAATATTTAAATAAAGGTACATAACTGAAAGAGAGGCATTGCATAACTACTAAATACTATAGGCAGACTCACTGAAATAACCAAGTGCTTCTATTTGTTGTATCTGCTTATGTTTAAACATGAGCTTCCAGTGTAACACAATGTCCAAAAGGGACTAATGCAATCCTAGGATATATAAAGAGAAATACTGAGTGGGAGTACGGAACCTGTATTAGTTCTGTATTTGGTACTGGTATGACCATTATTGAAGTACTGTGTCTAGTTCTGGTGTCCACAGTTCAACATCAAGGATGTTGATAAATTGGAGAGGATTCAGAGAAGAGCCACAAGAATTATAAAAGGATTGAAAAACATGACTTATAGTAATAGACTTCAGGAGCATCATTTGTTTAGCTTAACTAAAAGAAGGTTAACGGGTGACTGGATCATGCAGAACAAATATTTGATAGAAGACTCTTCGGTCTAGCAGACAAAGGCATAATAAGATCCAATGACAGGAAGTTGAAGCAAGACAAATTCAGACTAGAAATAAGATGCAAATTGTTAATAGTGAGGGTAATTAACGAGTGGTACAATTTACCATGGGTTGGGGAAGATTCTACATCACTGGGGATTTTAAAATCAAAATTGGATATTTTTCTAAAAGATGTTATAGCTCAAATGAATTAATTCAGGGACGCTCTATGACCTGTTTCAAAGAGGAGATTTGACCAAATGATCACAGTGGCCCCAATGAATCTATGAACCATGTAATCTCCTTAAGAAAAATATCTCACAGATCCTTAGAGTAGTATTTATCTTCAATTTTCTGACCTTCCTATATGTGCAGCTTTTTCACTGATAAGAGAAATTCCACACATGTACACGGAATAAAATACCAACATAGGGAACTACAGTAGAACTGCATTCATCCAACCCTCCATATTAACCGAACAACCAGCGTACATGGGTCCAGAAGCGGGCAATCTTTCCTGTGGCTGTTAAATAATCTCTGGATTATCTGAATTTTTGATTATCTGATCTAGTCCTGGTCCCAGTTAGATTGGATAAACATATTTCTGCTGTACTGTGAAGATCTAAGCAGAGAATGTCGTGCTTCATACAACTCACACTCTGTCCTTCCAAGTGACCTTTTACATTCTTGTATGAACAGATCAGTACATCTGCCTATTGCACAGTCCAAGTATTTGGGGAGTTAATTTGCTTTAACATTGCTGGGGTCACTGTTAAAATTTTGCATTGGAAGTGTAAGGTGGATGAATTTGGGTCACATATTTCTTTTTAATATCTGTTGGAGATGGAAGTGGAAGGTATGTGGGTTTTAAATAACTCCCTCATCATTTCCTCAAAAATTTTGCCTTCAAGACCTTCCACATACCAGTAGTTATTATTCTCTAAGGGGAA
The DNA here is from genome assembly GCF_013100865.1 of Trachemys scripta elegans. Lineage (NCBI taxonomy): Eukaryota > Metazoa > Chordata > Testudines > Emydidae > Trachemys > Trachemys scripta. The sequence continues at coordinate 69,131,887 of NC_048298.1, forward strand.
TTTTCTCCCCAAAAGGTTCCAATAACTTTATTTTTAATTTGTGTAGATTTTTTTTATTGAAAGGCCCTGGTTGAAATTGGAACAGGCTTTTGGGTTGACATTACTTGGGTAGTTCGATGCTGCATATTTTCATTAAATGCTTCCTTAATTATTCCATTAGTAAATAAAGACTTTGTTAGGGAACAGGGAATGTCAATAGGGTATACCTAACATCCAGAAAAGTATTATAATTTCCATAGAATGATTCTCCTATGTCCCTTATATCCTGGTGAGGTAACAGGCCACCTGCACCAGTGAGTAAGCAGAAGCAACTTAACATCTCCCAGTAGAACCAACAACAGCTGCTAAAAGGGTGGGTTTGCAGATGTACATCACCCACTCAGACTGAACATTGTCTTCCAGCAAAATTGCAAAAATGCATTTAATATCAAAATGACATTATTGGGGGGCCATTGGAAATGGAACCCTTGACTAAGGAATGAGATTATTTTAAAATCTTCTAATAATTTATTCTGATCTTTCCCTATATTTGTGCAAATTTTACTGGACATGTATGCGTGTCTCCAACCTTGCCTCTCCACACCAGTCACCAACCCCACCCCTCAATAGCATGAATCCATATTTCCATGGAGAGCGCACCGCACAGTCCTAGGCAAAGGGAACAGTGCTGCAGAGGCTGTTCAGCATAGGAAAATCCATGCATAGAAGTTTCCCTTGGCATACAGACACTGAACGCAGTAATCATGGTACCTGAAGATTCCTCAGTGGGAACAGAGTAGATTTTGTAGAACTTCAGGACAGATTCAAGGCTTTGGATAGTGTGTTTTTTTCCCCCATGAGTTCCTATTTGGAAGTATTTACTGATTTTGGTAGTAACCTTGATTACAGTAGGTATATACTTTTTTAATAGGGGACATTGATGAAAGCAAAAGCAATTCAAGAAGTTTTGTTTGGGGATCTAAAACATTCTTCCATTGTGCTATGTTGATAAGAACACTCATTTTAAAGAAGTGAGATCAACATGAAATTAGTCATTTTCACAAGTTTGAAACTAGCTCACTTTCAGATCTTTTATGCCTGTTAAACTATTATACACTATACAGTATGAACAAGCACCCAGCCAGTTAGATGCACTGTAACACTTGTAAGAAAGAGGATCAGAAATCCACTTCGTGTTGTGTGCTGAATTTCCTGAGCTTTACTCCTTATCTTATGACTTAATACGGAAAAGAGATGGAGTAAAAATACTTGTTACAGCAGGGACCAGCCCTTCTTGAATATGTGGAAAGTACCTAGCACATAGTGGGAGCTACCATAAATAAATTAATAATACAAATACCAGATACAATATGAACATTTTTACACCTTTTTGGTAAATGAACTTTAGGGACATAACTCCTGTGAAGAATAGGTGAAAGCACCAACACTACCAAAGGAAATGGAGTATGTGACAGAGAGAGATCCTTTGTAACTTTTAAGAAAGATGAGGCCAATCCTTTTAATGACTTCCAATAATTCCTTGTTATTTACACTTAATGTACATTTTCAAGAAGAGAAACAGCTGTATTGTATGGGGAATGGGTGTGACCCCTATATTTAAATTGCCTTACACTTTCCAGATTTCTATAAAAGGACTTGGCAAACTTTCAAAAGAGCTGAACACCCCATTTTCACATCCAGAACAATAGGAACTTCTCAGTCCTGAGCTGTTTTGAAAATCAGGCCACGTTATGTAGGTGCCTAAATGCAACCTGAGTTGAGTTGAAAGTCTGGCTCATAAGGGTGGACAGATAAAAGGGAAAAAAAGAAAAAACTTGGTCTGATTTTCTATTTCATTATACCAGTTTTATACCAGTGTGACTCTGTTGACTTCAGCAGAGTCACACACCCAATTTATCCCAGTAACAGAGAATCAGGCCCAAAACGCATACTGGCAAAACCATAATATGTGCGTGTGCGCACATGCAAACACAATGTAATTAGAATAGCACACGGTGTTTTCTTCTATAGTTTGTTTGCTTTGCTACCTCAGTGTCCCCTCACTACCACTACCCCAAAGGAGAAAATAGTAGAGCTCTGGCTAGTTTATTTAGTTGTAACACCTGGGGAAACTATATGGTGTTAAAAGCCTTCAGACTCATATGTCGCCTGTGTGGTGTATTTGGTCTGTTGTCGATTATTCTAATCTCTAATAAAAAATGTGAATACAGAATTGCTAATACTTTTCTCTTTATGACTGTACCTTTACAATTTTCTACACATTTAAAGAAGAGGTAAAATAAGTATTCTGCATGTTAGTGAAACATAAGTTTGCAAAATAGGGAAACAAGCTGAAAAAAGGCTCCCAAAACGAACAAAGTTATAAGGCAAACTAAAAATGTGGGTGTTTCCCACACCACAAAGGCATTGCCAGCAAGACACAGATGTGTGCAGTATATGAGCCAATGGAAAAAAAAAAGTGAGCAAAGATACTGCTTTTGAATACTGCAGAATGGCTTAAAGTGGGCTAGGCCAAAAAAGAGAATAAGTTTGTGTATGTATGTGAGTGTATATGTGACCTAGCCAAAAGTGATGTCCAATTTAAGTGGTGATTACAATATAGGCCATCCCCACCCTTGAAATATTTTCCTGTTCTTTCCAGGACTCTTTGCTTCAAGCAGTAGGGCTGTAATGGATGTACAGGATACAGGGACTCATGCACTAGGAGAGGACCCTGTGCATATTTCTAATTGAAAACAAGTAGTGGTAGTTTAATTGTCTAATTTTTGAGCTTTGTACTCGTATTTCTCAGTCAGGCAGATCCACATCAGACACTATTCCCTTGTTTTAATAAAAATAGTTCTACAATGGTCTACAGTAATGGTCCACAATAATACATTAGATAGTAGGGATACTGCTATGCTATGGGTGATCGCTATACAATTCTGTGCTATAGTTGGATACAATAATAACAGCTTCTATAGAAAAACCTAAAGGCTGGGTCTCCATTGGGTACATTTCTGACTAGCCTCCCTGATGCAGTAGGGAGGTGCTCTTCGATGAATACATCAAGAAAGACCATTTCACGTTCGCATCGCTCTACTTCTGGTAGCTAACATTAGAAAGCATTGCTCTGTCCTTTTAAATGGAGCTGTGTCATTAAGATATATTCAAATAAGCTGTCAGAACCCTAAAACTTTATTATGAACTTATTAAAAATCGAATAGTTGACTAGTGACTGATGTGACACAGCAAGAAATATACTCATCCCAGAATGAAGTTGTGTACCCCCTATAATTACAATGAATTAGGTATTTTAAATGACAATCACAGAATTGACTCCAGAGTAGGATCTATTTGATCTTCTAGTCTATCTCCCTTCCAGTGCAGGATTTTTCCTGTTGCATATTTATTACAGTTTTGTTCAATCTAATGTGAAATGCCAAGTGATAGGCGTTCTTGTATTCTACTGGTACACAGTTTCACAAGCTAATAAATGTTAGTCAGGTGCTTTCACTGATATTCTGGCTAAACTTGCCCCTTCCTAATAATCTGTTTTACTGAAAGGAGGCTGTTAAAAATGGTATATTCTTTCTCAACAGATCTGTTCCTTGTGTGTATTCAGAGTATCATATGCTAATTCTAGTGACCAGCTAAATTTTTACTCCATTTCAGACCTCTCAGCACTACAGAACTTAAATGAGAATGAGCTCTATGCTACTCTATCTTGTTTAACAGCGGCATAATTGTTTACTATTTTTTGCATTAATTATACCTGGAGGTTTCATTTGTAAAGTTGCTTATGAGGGTGGCTGTTCAACTTTTATTAGTGATAATGATCTATAAGAGGGAAAGAACCAAACCTGACTTTCAGATCTCAGGTTTATATGTTGGGATATGTAAAACAAACAAAAAACTTTACTTGTAAGCAAAGCACATTAGAAATCACTGTGGCACAAAATATACAAAATTCCGCAATACTACTTTTACATCACTTTTCAGAGTTGACCTACACTTCAAAAAATTGCAATGCCTGATTGCATTGAAGTGTGTTTGTACTAAGGAAAGTATCTGTGGCATTCCGTGGTTAGTTAGTTTCAGTAACTGCCAGAATAAATGTTCTGTTTGCAAGTTGAAATTTTTTTCTAGCTGCTAGCCCTGTGAGCTCAATGAGAAACCTGTAAGTCAAGCCGTGTTCACCCTGCTCATGCATCACACCTATAATAAAGTTTCTACAGATAAATTCTTTGAGCAGTTATACCTTTGTTAACTAATTTCCCTTAGCTGTGCTTCAATTGGAGCTCAATAAGTGAATCAGAACAGAACCCATCTCAATTGCCAAAGATGTGTTGGCTAACAGAAATAAAAGAAATAAAAATCTATTTCTATCACTAAAATAAACATATATAATTTGGAAATATACATAGGGATCAGACCTGTATTAAGCAAGAAGATGCCATATTTACAAAGACACCTCCATACTTCACTTTGAGGAATCCAGAACATAGCATGGCTGTTTAACAGACACAGGCATATAGGCAGTAATCCCATTCTTTGTGCATGTTCTTTTAAGGTAAGGAAACTTTGCAGATTTTTGTGTGTCTTCTGTAAGCGACAGAAGAAGGCATACTAATCAAATGCAGAGATTTATCAGAGCTTCATATAAATATAAACAAATATACTGCTTTATTAGTCATTATTACTTGTCTTATGAGTACCTTGCTGTTCAGTTTAAACTTGGAAGTGGAGAAAGTATTGTCTGCCAACCAAAGGAGATGAAAGCTAGTCTTAGTAATAGCAAAAACAATCATAATAAATAGACATATTCTATATGGTGAGTCACTGATGAGTTTCAGTCCCACAAATGAGCTATTCCCATAAATCTACTAACTGCTGGTATTAGGTATTGTCATTCATTTGTGGAGAAGTGTCTGCTGAGTTATTTATTTCTATAGAGCGGCGGTTCTCAAACTGTGGGTCAGGACCCCAAAGTGAGTTGTGACACCATTATAATGGGTCCCTAGGGCTGACATGCTGGGGCCCAGGGCCAAAGCCCGCCCACTGCCTGGGGTCAAAGCCAAAGCTCGAGCTCCACTGCCTGGGTGACGGAGCTCAGATTTTGGCTTTGACCTCCCCTGCCCAGGGTGGTGGGACTTGGGCAGGCCCAGGTTTAGGTCCCCCCACCTGGGATCATGTAGTCATTTTTGTTGTCAGAAGGAGGTCATGGTACAATGAAGTTTGAGATCCTCATTATAGAGTACTAAAATGCCACAATGTTTCCGATAAAAAGTAGACCATTCATATCTATAGTGCTTTATTTGTTACAGCAGATTTTAATATCTATATCTTTAGCATTACACATAATAATTAGGTGTATCATATTTGCAATATTACTAAATATTTCTTAGAGATGGATGGGTCCTAACTTCAATAGATCTGTATCTAAATTATGAACCCCCTAAATTTTGGGTGGTATTTAGATGCGGGGACTTGGTTGGATCCATTTTCAATATCCACAGAAAGCCTTGCCATTTGGTATTTTTTAAAGACTACAAACAAAAATAAAAGCATGCATTTTTGATAAGCAATTTTTAAAAATATAAAGATAAAAGACCTGATCTTTAGAAGCAGCCTCCCATTTTATGGGAACAACTTTGCAGGTTCCATTAAATAAAATATAATTTGGACACTGCTATCTGATCGTGATCATGGAGCAGGTTGGTTTCTAAATTACAGACATTTTGCCTGAGTTTATGTGTGTCCACAAAATTGGAGCCAGGTCTCAAAATCAGCCCCAGATTTTGTTGAATTTTAAGAAAGAAGATTTATATTATTACAGAAACTTTTGGTCACTCTGAAAACTAATTTCATTGTCAAGCATACAGACTCATTGGTAGCACTAGATTTTGGTATGGAGTGTGTTTGCATCTATCTAATATATGGGTAATGAAGGATTTATTGTGTGGTTACCTATTCATCCCGGGCTTTTAATAAAGAGCTCTGTTTTGTAAATGATGTGATAAATGCTGAAGTGATGATTGAAAATACTGTTTAGCATATAGACTACCTGAATGTAAAGATTGTATAATATGTTGAGCCATTACTGTGGGATTCCGAAACCAAAATCTTTGTTTAAAAAACAATTATGGTTGTGAAGTGACAAAAATGTATTATTTTTATAAAATGGGCTGACCAACACTTTGGGGAATTAGTGACAACGGTGCAAAGTTGTTCACTGGTAGCCTGATCCTGCACACAATTATATGTACACCTCTGTTGGTAGAATTGGGCCCATGTTTGGTGTACCTGTGGAAATCAATTTGCCTACCTGCAAACCTTGAGTACTATACTTTCTTGAATTGGTTCTGTTAGGATTGCCAACCCTCCCGGTTTCGCCAGGAGTCTCCCGGAATCGGACTCTGTCTCTCGGAGGCTACTGAAACCAAACCGGGAGATTTTAGGCTGCTAAAAGTCTGGTGGCGCACTGGGGCTAAGGCAGGCTCCCTGCCTGCCGTGGCCACACGCTGTTCCCAGAAGGAGCTGGGATGTCCCTGCGGCCCCTGGAGGGGGGGGCCCAGGAGGTCTCCATGTGCTGCCTTCATGCTGAGCGCTGACTCAGCGGCTCCCATTGGCTGTGAAGCATGGGCAATGGAACTATGGTGGCAGTGCCTGTGGGCAGAGGCAATGTGCAGAGCCGCCTGGCCCCTCAGCCCCCCACCCAGGGGCCACAGGAACGTCGTGCTGGCCGCTTCCGTGAGCGATGTGAGGCCAGGGCAGGCAGAGAGCCTGCCTTAGCGCTACTGTGCTGCTGACTTGGAGCCACCCAAGGTAAGTGTCACCCAGCCAGAGCCCACACCCCTCACCAACTCCCACACAGCACCCAACCTCCCTCCCACACCCCAACCTACTGCCCCTTCAGCACTCAAACTCCCTCCCAGAGCCTGCACCCCCTCCTGCACCCCAACCCCCTGCCCCAGCCTAGAGCCCCCTCCTGCACCCCAACTCCCTCCCGCACCCTAACCTACTGCCCTAGCCTGAGCCCCCTTCAGCACCCAAACGCCTTCCCAGAGCTTGCATCCTCTCCTGCACCCCAACCCTCTGCCCGAGGCTCAGCCTGGAGCTCCTTCCCATATTCCGAACCCCTTGGCCCCAGCCCAGAGCCCGTACCCTCTTCCACCCCAGCTCCCTGTCCCAGCCTGATGAAAGTGAGAGCGAGTGATGGACGGCGGGGAGGGGGGGTGAAGTGAGTGGGACAGAGCCTCAGAGAATGGGCGGGGCAGGGATGGGGCCTCGGGGAGGGGTAGGGTGGAGGCAAGGGTATTTGGGTTTGTGTGATTAGACAGTTGGCAGCCCTAAATTCTGTTCAGCTAGGATGCTCTGTAACTTTAATTATATCTGTTATGCTAATGAGGAACATCATCCTTCTTAATAGTTAGGGCTAAAGTATTTTCTGTAAAGGAAGTAGGGCACGAAAAGTTTGGAGATCTGATGTTTGTGTCAGGTCTACATGACATGTATTATGTTTGTCACAATGCAAAGACTGCATTCCCCGAGACATAAGCAGATAGAGTGCTACTTTCCACTCTTGGTGTGAAGCAAAGCTGTGTCTCAGCCTATTTTAACCCTATCACTAGCTACTTAAATAAACATGGAGTTCAGAGATCCATACCACTCTTGATTGAAACAACATTGAGGAGTGGAAATTGGTTGAGGTCTCTTAGAACTTTTGTAATTGCAAAATTATTCTCATCTGTTTGTACGTTTGAATAAAAAGTATTTGGGGCTGTTGGGGTGTCAGTTCAAAGAATAACTGTGGTTAGCCAAGGCAAGAAGAAGGCAATTAAAGTAATGTTTATGGATATACTGAAAGCTTAAAAATGGGAATACCTTAAAACAAACTTTTCTAGACTGGAAGGGAAAGAAAGTGAGGACTCCAAGAATGTATTAACCAGTGTCTTATTGAATCTTCTAACAGTTCTCTAAAGTTGTATTAAAATGCAATTATTGTCAGAAAACTGACTGTAAAAATTACATTTATGGGCTTCCAATTTATTCTTCATCAGTGACTCCCCCGTATCAAACTTGTTCAATTTGCAAGTCAAAACAAGAAGGCTTACCCTGAAATCACAAGCTATTGTCTGAAAGCCAGGCTGTGTTCTTATTGCTTCATATACTATCACCTACACTAATGGTTCTGGAATTATAGTTTACAGTTCTGTTGAGGAATCAGAAGCAAAATGGAATTTACTTTTTACTTCTGCAGCAAAGTTTAACAGATGTGGCATGCAAGACACAGGCTGTAAGGAGTAGACATATGAAGTAATTAGGTGACATTTTTATAGTTTCTTTTTTGACCATAATCACGCTTTAAAAAACTACCATTAGGGCTATTATATTTATGAAATACGCTTAGACTCCCAACTATATATACACACCACGTAAAAATAACTAAGACACATTAGGTGACAGAGGCTGCAAGTGTTCCCAATAAATTAGTTCAGATTTTTATAGCCAGTCTCCTGATCCCACTATAAAGGGCATACGATTGCTATGAAATATGTCTCGGTAACATCATAAAGTGTGTCAAGAAACCTTGATTTAATTTTTTGTAGGTAGGTGTTGCTGAATGTTCAGTCTTTTTTTTTTTTTTTTTTTTTTAATTTAATCTCCAGGACTTTCTATTACGGTAAAATTTGCTTCTTTTAAATAGTTCAGTCTTTGAGCTGAAAGTTGAAAGATGAACTCAACTTTTTTATAGTTCATCTCTAGACAGACCTTGATTTGTGTTAAATTCCCTGATAAAGTAGAATTTCCCATCAAGGTATTTTTGCATAAGGAATGTAAATTGTATTGTTTAAGGGCCTCCTCCTACACAAAAGTTATGCCCAGGGGTAAAGATACTCACATTCAATTGTTTTCAGGATTTGGCCCTAAATGACCCAGTTTGTTTTTACCTTCTATGATGCCAAATGATCCCAAGTAAATTCCATTAACATCTTAGAAAATGGCAGAAATAATAGCCATATTCTGATCTTACAGTGGTGTAAATATAGAGTAATTCCATTGACTTCATTGTTGTTACTCCAGATTTACTCTAGTGTAAATATATTTATTTTAAAAAGTGTTAGCTAGCATATTATTTGTAGAAAAAAAGGGACCGAGGAAAGAGATTATTCATCACTCCCTATATACCGTAGTAGCTGCTGAAAACTGTTTGATCAATCCATAAGGAATTTATGTTATCAATGTTTGTTTCCCACAGCCTTAGCTTAGTGTAATTTGTTTTGGGTGAAACACTGACATCTAGATTTTTGGCACATGTTCTCACCTTTACAAACATTGCCCACGTGTTAAAAGAGACTCTCTCCTAGGTTTTAGAGAAAATTTCTTCAATGTGCTGTTCTTGAAAGCAAACAGAAATTTTCTGTTCATTTTATAAAATATTATTTTCAAATAGTAGAAGGAGAACTGCAGTCATGGGAGATATGTGGAATAATTTAAGGGCTTCCTCCTTATTTATTTGCATTGCTATTCAGGTGAAAAGTGTTGTCCCAGCCTGGGGAAAAAAATATAATCTCCAGGCTAAGCACCTTTTAATCAGCTAATAATTTATCCCCTGTGTGCTTTGTGGATAGAAAAGTGCCAATAAATCTTATTGTAAAGTGTGTGAATGTGCAAATGATGCCTGTTCAAAGAAAACAAAGTTCATTGCATTTACCGGCGTACCTACAGGTTTGTATATTAAGACGAGGGTGAATCATTTTTTAATATGCTTTACAATTAGATGATGTAAACAATACATGTTTTAAATAGGTTAAACCTTTTCTTTTATCTATGCAGTCTTCATCAGCTTTTTTTTTTAGTTGAAAACTTAAAGTAAAGCCAATCTGCAGAAGACACTGGCAACGTGTCATTTTGCCCATTTTTGATAGAAATTTAACTAGACAGATCAAAGCATTGCTTGCCAAGTTATTAACTTAAAATGTGTTGTTTACTTTAATGTTTCAAGATTTATGAAATATTAAAAACAAACACACAACCAAGATGGTGACTCACAGAAACACAGTTTGGAACTTTCCATTTTCCTAACCTAGTAAGAAAAAGTCATTACATTTATTCTGGGATTGCTCATGTTACAGGCAGAATTGTCATCCTTATATTGCTCTTGCTCTGTGCTTCTTTTCCTGTCATCTACAGCTGTGCTTGGCATCTGTGCAATGTGCTGGACCAACCATGGCAGTAGACATCATGATGACCTTTACTGAGGAAGTATATTTTAGAGAAATTTTAACATAAAATATACTAATAGATGCGTTTTTAAAAAAAATATTAAGAAAAACCAAACAAGGACTCATTGCTGTGACATCATCATTTTCTTGAAATTACACTTCATCCCAGACAAATACCTTCTTTGGTACACTTGTTGAATGTTTTTGCTCACATTCTTTCATTAAAGCAGTCCCCTCCAGACACACGCGTAGTGTTTAATCCTCTATGGATGCTTTCATTGCTACTTATTTGTAGTGTACAAAATCCAGTTTTATGTTAAGTAGGTGGGTTGCTGATCTGTCAGCATGCCATTCTGGATCGGGCCTTTATGAATTGTTTTTAAGCACCAAAGTGGACAATGGAAGGTTTATAGCAATGCTCCAATTAGCGGTAATCATTCTTGTTAAACTTTGGAAAAGAGCTGTAGTATGTGATGAATGTAAAGTATTCATTCCCTTTTTCTCCCCTCTCTGCATTCTCACTCTAGTACATTTTGTAAATAGCTTTAAATTGCTTGTTATTTCTGTTCATATTGCAGATTGAGAATGTTGATGTCTGCCTTAGCTTTCTGGCAGCCAGAGGAGTAAATGTTCAAGGTCTTTCTGCTGAAGGTAAGAAAAATACATCATCAACACAGATAATGGGATTCCTTTCTGAAAACTAATTTTCTTAATACAACTAAACACCAAACTGAAGCTGCATTGAACTGCATTGAAATACTCACACACTTAGATACATATAGAGATGGAGGACAGAGACAGACATGGTTTAAACTTCCTTTTCTGTTTAATTAAAAATTAAATCAGAAAATTCAATATGTATATGAAACTTGGGGCAATCATTTAAATTAGTCATTTACTTTTCTGTATGTTGGTTCCTTTTCCTTTCCCCCCCGTGATTTATAGCTACGGGGATTTCCAGATGTAAATTTTAATATATTCCTACATAAAGTATATAGGATTGGAACCTACAAACATGCATGCAAGTGCCTTTGCCCATGTAATTAGTCCCAGTGAAGACGACTCACTTGAGCAAAGATATTCGTATGAGTAAAACATTTTTAAGAGCAGGCCCAAATCTAGTAAATATTTGTGTGTGTGGTATATATAAAATGGAACAGTGACTGGACCTTTAGGAAGAGATGCTAATTCTATACTATTAATATCTAGTAGTATCTCTTTTTATTATATTATAACCCTCAATTTGCAGTCTGATGTAATTACTACAACTTATATATGTTTTTCTTTAACATGTTAGATTAAGCCTGTCATCCAGCTTTTAGCTTCATTAACGTGCTAGGCTTGTATGCTAAATACAAATGATATTAAAACAAATGGATTTTTATCACTGCCTTTATGCAGTATTACGGAATTAGTATGACGAATAAAGGTTTAACCATGAAAGGGGCTGAGCACTCTTGCAAGGTGCTGAGTACCCTGAATGCCCTTTGACTTCAGTGAACGGTGAGGGTGATCCCTACTTTGCAAGATTTGCTAATTGTTCAGTTTTGCTTTAGCACAATTTACTGAAAGGTAGAAGACCAAGTACTCCTTTATCAGAGATGGCAAATGCAATCGTGTTTCATTCTAAAAGGTACACAGCAAGAAATCTTTGAATGAGATCTTCTGTTCTATATTAAAATTAACAGAGAGTTCTTATCTCTCACTATCTCCATCTCGATATGATCTTAGTAGAACAGTAGCATTGCTATGTAAGTGCGCACAAAAGTACAGCATATGGTGTCTTTGTCACATTATTACTCAGTTATCTGCTTAGGGGCAACTACTTCCTTAATTCAGAGTATTACATATTTAGTGCTGATATCATCTATTCTCTATTATATCTATCCATCTGCTAATGAGAATACTTAGCATTTATATAATGCCTTTCATCTGAGGCTCTCAAAGTACTTTACAAATTGAATTGATTGGAAAGTATAATTTGGATATGAAATCATGGTATTTTACACTATCAAATGAGAGAGAAGCCAGTCATTCATTTAAAGGATAGTGTATCATATCTACACCATATAGTAGCATGTTCTAGATGCAAACCCCTTCTTAATTCTATTCTTTGTTTAATAACAATGATCAATACACACTGAAATTCACTCCTGCATCTATACCTTCTGCTTTGTTTGGATAACACACTGTCAGTACCCATAGCCTATTAAAAGTATAATATTAAAAACAGAAATATTTTTTAAGACCTTATCAGTCTTTGAAACCTAATTCTTCTTCAAATGGTGAGTACACATCTGTCTTTTTTTTTGAAATTCATATTTTAATGCAATTGTCTGTTTTTTAAATATTACAAAAATACATTTTATTGATAAAATATTCTCAATGTTTGCAGCAAACAGATGGCTTATCTAACTATTTTAAAGAAAGAAGAGCTTGATCCAGTATTTCCAAGACTGTTATTTAAGCCAGTGGGAGTTTTCAGTGCTCAAGTAGTGCAGGATCAGGGTGTTAGTATATAGAGGTTCTGGGTGAAATTTTGGCCCCATTAAGTCAATGGCAAAACTCCCATTGACTTCAGTGACAACAGGATTTCACTCTCTGTTTACTAGAGTAGCAAACACATTACAAATATTGATTTATCATCTAGAGTTCTATAACCACTGCATTTTTGATTATTTATTTGGCTATCTTATATAGGATATTCCCTGTGGCTGTCATGAGCCAATAATTCATAATGTATATTATAAAACAGGGATGCTGAATTAAATGGTCTAATGAGAGACAGTCCACTGGGGTCACTGAAGGCATCCTTTAAAAAAAACCAGAAAAAACCAATGATGCTAACTGAATCTAGCAATACTGGAAAGGCACAGCCACGGATATACCCTTCTCTTTGATTATATAATGCACTAGCATTTTTGTCCTGCATAAGTCAGTATACTGCAAAATGGAGAAGTTCTAAAATGACATATAATGTATTGTCATATCTTCATTTCTGTAGCTTTTTGGTAACGTTGTCCCTCTTTCTTTATTTTAAATGCTATTGTATCCTTATTAGTTTTCGGTGTTTCACTATAAATACAGTAATTATTTTGTATTAGAAAACATCTAAATTCTCCCCTAGCAATTTTGTGATCTGTTGAAACCATAAATAATAATGATAATAAAAAAAATAAGGACAAAGTTCCTTCCAAAGAACACTGATGACACAAACTTTGAGTATTAAAATAAGGTTAAAAATCCTTGGGCAATATTATGCTCTCAGTCACACTAGTATAAATCTGGAGTAAGTCCTTTGAGACTACTGAGTTAGATGAATTTACTCCAGATTTAAATCAGTGTGACTGAGAGCAGAAGGTTGACTCCCTTAAGTTTATTTCTTCAGCATGAACTAAATGTACTACTGTACTACCATTCCTCTTTAGGAGAGGTAATTAAGGAAAAGCGAAATGTAATTCATCCGTTTTTCCTTAATAAATGCAACTTGAACTTTTAAGAGACTCTTGCACTCATTTGTCAGAATATTTATGTTTAAAGCTCGTTATCTGGATTTTATAAACTAGTAAGTCTGTTTCTTGTAATAGGCTTTGGTGAATGGTGGGTTATTCATCAGTGCATGCTGCAAACAGTCACAGGAGCAGTAAAGCCTAATATCCTAACAAAGGGTTTCACAACCAGCTGCCACCTGATTTGACATTTGAAAAAGGAGATACTGAACAGAAGTAATTTTCAAAACTGTATTGTACAATCACCACTGGAGAACCCAAAGGATAATAAAGAATAAAACAGTAGCAGCAAAAGGTAATCTTTTTTTTTTTTTCCAAGTGTAAATATATACATATCTAGAAAATGCTTTTGGGTTCTTCAGTGGTCGGAGAATCTTAACAACTTCACAGGTCTGAAAGTATGGCAATAAAAATAATTGTTTTCACTCTCTGAGTTTTTTCCAAAATCCCTGAATTATAAAGTACACACCTAGCTACACATATTTTGGGGTCATATTCTAGCACCCTGTTTTTCGCTGATCACGTTTTTTAACTTTCACTTTCTATTGGGAAAAAAATTAACTATAATGCTACTGCTAGCAATTTGAGTTATAAAATTATTGAATCTGATTATATAAGGGGGAGACAAGATGACCACATCATTATTCAGCATTGCATCGGGTGTAAACAGAAAATAAGTTGGAAACTGTTAGGGAGAATTTATTGGGGTGGGAGGGGGACTGTGGGCTGTGATTCATCATTTTCTGTTAAAGGAAATGGTTTTGCAAAACACCCTTTTCTAGTACATAGTAAATAGTTCTGGAAATGATAAGAAATAATTATTCATATTACTCATGGCCTAGTAGCCCATTTTGACATACAGATTCTGCCTTTCCACAGAAGCTTGTGAAAAGCTGTTGGTCTCATCAAACTGATAAAAGATAAAGTTCAAAACTGATCATATCCTGCTTTAGAAGTAAAAATAAATATGGTTTAAGATGGAGGTGGTAGGTGAGTGGGTGTGTTTAGCTTAAAAACAGATGGAGTTTGGTCTTTCAAAGAGAAGATTCTTCTTTTATTAATCATTTCAGGTCACAAAAATTAGCCTGTTGCTATAAAATGACCAACAAACAAACCAATATCAGGTACAGAGAATAATTTTAAAGTAGAATTATGCTTAAAATCATAGAATCATAGAATATCAGAGTTGGAAGGGACCTCAGGAGGTCATCTAGTCCAACCCCCTGCTCAAAGCAGGACCAATTCCCAGCTAAATCATCCCAGCCAGGGCTTTGTCAAGCCGGGCATTAAAAACCTCCAAGGAAGGAGACTCCACCTCCTCCCTAGGTAACGCATTCCAGTGTTTCACCACCCTCCTAGTGAAATAGTTTTTCCTGATATCCAACCTGGACCTCCCCCACTGCAACTTGAGACCATTGCTCCTTGTTCTGTCGTCTGCCACCACTGAGAACAGCCGAGCTCCATCCTCTTTGGAACCCCACTTCAGGTAGTTGAAGGCTGCTATCAAATCCCCCCTCATTCTTCTCTTCTGGAGACTAAACAATCCCAGTTCCCTCAGCCTCTCCTCATAAGTCATGTGCTCCAGACCCCTAATCATTTTTGTTGCCCTCCGCTGGACTCTTTCCAATTTTTCTACATCCTTCTTGTAGTGTGGGGCCCAAAACTGGACACAGTATTCCAGATGAGGCCTCATCAGTGTCGAATAAAGGGGAACGATCACGTTCCTCGATCTGCTGGCAATGCCCCTACTTATACAGCCCAAAATGCTGTTAGCTTTCTTAGCAACAAGAGCACACTGTTGACTCCTATCCAGCTTCTCGTCCACTGTGACCCCTAGGTCCTTTTCTGCAGAACTGCTACCTAGCCATTCGGTCCCTAGTCTGTAGCAGTGCATGGGATTCTTCCGTCCTAAGTGCAGGACTCTGCACTTGTCCTTGTTGAACCTCATCAGGTTTTTTTCGGCCCAATCCTCTAATTTGTCTAGGTCCCTCTGTATCTGATCCCTACCCTCTAGTGTATCTACCACGCCTCCTAGTTTAGTGTCATCTGCAAACTTGCTGAGAGTGCAGTCCACACCATCCTCCAGATCATTAATAAAGATATTAAACAAAACCGGCCCCAGGACCGACCCTTGGGGCACTCCGCTTGAAACCGGCTGCCAACTAGACATGGAGCCATTGATCACTACCCGTTGAGCCCGACGATCTAGCCAGCTTTCTATCCACCTTACAGTCCATTCATCCAGCCCATACTTCTTTAACTTGGCGGCAAGAATACTGTGGGAGACGGTATCAAAAGCTTTGCTAAAGTCAAGGAATAACACATCTTTGGAACCCCCCTTCAGGTAGTTGAAGGCTGCTATCAAATCCCCCCTCATTCTTCTCTTCTGGAGACTAAACAATCCCAGTTCCCTCAGCCTCTCCTCATAAGTCATGTGATGACACACAAATGTCATCAGTGAGGTTGTCTTTTGGATGAATGTTCTTTAAAAAGTTGTTTCACTGTTGTTTTTTAAATGGAGCCCACTTGCCTGAACAACAAGCGCAGTCTGACTTTAAAAGTCATGGCTTCCTGAAAGAACATCACATATAGGAAATGTTCTTCTGTACAGCTCTGGTGGTTCCATGGGAAGCTGAAGATCCTATGGCAATTTTCATAGTGTTCTGTTCAAATTTCCCTCTCATTAAAATAGGCTCTAATGTCTAAGGCGTTGTTTGCTATTGTTTAATGGAACAAATGTAAGTTGGCTGCTGTGTTTTGCCAACACATTTGTGTATGTGACAGTAGCTGAATTATTCCTTCTTAAAGAGAAAGAAAATAGTTTGCTAAGGATATGACTGTGAAAATGCTTGTATAAATTCTGTTCTAAAAAATTCATTAAAAAGTGCTGTAAAGCTCCTGCACTTTAATACATCTAAATTTGCAGGAATAATAGAGGAACTAGAATCTCCAAAACATCCTTGCAAGACAATTTAGTTTCTTGTGCTCAGTACTGTCCATTCCTGCTTATCTGCTCTTGTCTCTGCTCCACTTTCTACTTCCTTTGTGCTGGCAGTGTCAGTCTGGAATGTCCGCTCATCTGTTTCTCCCACAACCTTCTTCACACCGTCTTCGGTGCTGATTCCTAGGCTGGGACAGTGTCTCTGAATTGACCCAGAAGGCCACTATCCTTTTCTCTATCAGATCTTTCCACAATACATTATACATCCACAGTGCATACTAGAATTTGGTCAATTAACAATGGATAGATGGGGTGGGGGACAGCCAAACAGAGTGGATGTTAATTTATATAACCCCCCTCAAAATATATATATATGTAAAAGGTGTGTGTATATATATTACTAGTGTCTCTGTCACCCACCATTTGAATATTCCTTCTCTTTTTAGATTGTAGGTTCTTCAGAGATGAGACAATGCCTTCCTGTATGTGGACAATGTGTAGCACATAGCCAAAATATAAATAATAATAAAGCACATACAATATACTGTATTTCCCGGTAGAAATGAAAAAAAGGCCAGACATTAGGAGCAATTACAGTAGAGGTGTAAAATTAAATTCTGAACTAGAAGGAAAGAAGATTGCAACCACCTTTGTGGAAGGATTATTAATTGCAGTTTTGATGCAGTATGTTTTGGGATTGGGGAACTGTTTCGTCCAATTCATATTCTCTAGAGGTGTGGACAATGGCTGAAAAATGGGGATATGTGGCTAAATCCTCTCAAACGCTTGATCTCTCCAGCCGGACAGCATAGCCAGCTCATATACGGTCTTTCCTGCAAACCCTTCACAGAAGGTCCATCAGAGTGCTGTGCCTGTGATGACCCCACATTGATTAGTAACTGGATAGTTTTCAAATATCTCTCAACTACTTTGGACTTTATTCTGAGGGATTTTTTTCTTTGAAGAGATTTTAACTACATTTTAATCAAACCTGTTTGCATATAACCTCAAGTAGAATTGGTTTATTTTAAATGTTGGATTGGGAGAATTTTGATTAAGTAACTTCTTTAGCAAATGTACTCCTGTCCCCCGTACCTCTCACAAGTCTTTGTACTGATTTTAGGCAGAGGGAATGCATTGATTTCACATTCATTGCAGATCACTTGAGCTCTTTAGGGCTGTATTGCGTTAGAAACTCTACCTGTGTTTGTGTTCATGTCTAATCATGGTAGAGAGATGTGTTGTACAGTGTTAAGAACAATCTGCTATCATATTTGCAAACCTTCAGTAATGGAGATGCTACATAAGAAGTAATGACTGATAATTAAGCAGTAATTGCAATAACAATGCAATTAAGCAATAGTGAGACCTAATATGATGCTTGAATACACATACACACATGTGTATATATACATATATCTATATGTGTATATAGACACACACACAAATACACACCTACATATACAAAATTGAGAGTCTAACCCTGTTTTTTTCACTTCTTTTTTATAGAAATAAGGAATGGAAATTTGAAAGCCATTTTAGGACTGTTTTTCAGTTTGTCTCGGTACAAACAGCAGCAGCACCATCAGCAACAATACTACCAGTCTTTGGTAGAGTTACAACAGCACGTCTCTCATTCTTCCCCTCCCACTGAAATCAGCCAATCCAAAACACAGCAAGATATGCAGTCCAGGTAGGTCAAAGTATTTTTCTCAGCTAAAAAGGCCTTTTTATTTGTCTCTTTACAAAAAGGCCTCACACTCTCTTGTTTGGACAGAAATTTGTAGAAGGTCAAGACCAGAAAAAGCTTGTCACTAACTAACTATTTAAAAGCCTTTAGCATTTTATGTAGCTATTACTTTGCTATGCATAAGTGCAACATAGATATTTTATGTGCTGAGATGGTATAGTAGTTGTATTCCTTTGGAGCAGAGCTGGATGAACAGTGAATGTTTATCACCAATATTTGGTTGAATTTTTAAATGTTTTTTGACTGTGTTCATGCACTTTTGTGTTCGCTGTGCAAATGTTCTGGAAGATGACTTTACTGGCCTGGATGTTACAGGGAACAGCACATTATACGTGAATATTAGGAAATATCCATGGAAAGCAAATGATGAATTTGTTCACAGGAGTCTCTCACTGGAACCTTAATTCTTAGAGCTAAACTCATCCACTTGGGGAAAAGAAACAATACTGAGTCATATGTGTGCCTAATCAAAACCAGCTAACACACCTCATATGTAGTATATTGACCACTTGCAATGAATTTCACATGCCTATTCTCCACAGCGAGAGGCATTTGCCTAACTATGCAGTGAATAATTCCAAATAATGAATAAACAAGAAAAATATTAAGCTATTGGAAAACAGTTCACAATAAACAAACTCCCCTATGCTTTATTTTCTGTGAATTATGTACACAATCTGCGTGAGAAAAAAAGTTTAAAAGAAAAAAAAAGTGTAAAGGGTCAGAAGGCTTTTCTCAGTGTTTTGTCTTAGGGTTTGGTTTAAGTGTTAGGTATCGAAACCCATCAAATTCACAGTGATGGAGTTTTTAGCTGTTGCACTCCAATGGTTTTGTAGTGTAGCTGAAAAACATATTATGAAAGGGTTGTTATATATTGACCGGGACATGCGAACTATTTTTTAAACACAAATATGTCCTTCATTTGAAAACACATTAACACTATTAACTTTACTGGAAAAAGCAAAAGATAGTACAGACAACACATATATTAACTCATTTGAACTGCAGCCTTTAGACCAGAGCATTAATCTTGTAAAAGTTCAGTTTTGTTTTGCTTCATCTATTTGTTTGTTTGTTTAAATAATAGCTGCTTAATATGTGACCAGCGGCGTCTGGAAAAATGTGATACGTTTCACTCAATACTAGATTGTAGAAGTATCAGAAAGCACTAAAAAATGTGTTGGTACTTGTATTCATTCACATGTACAAATTCTTAAACTGTTTTGTTCCCCCTACGTTAATGTTTAGGATAAATGTGTTTCCTCATCTGCTGAGAAATTGTCTACCAGTTTTCAGCTCAGTGGAAATTTTTGCCTTGAAATTATGAATGCAGTAAAAAGTTTGCAGTGGAAGTGCTGGTTGGGGCATTTTAACTGTCTTATCTCATTTGAAAGGCTAAGAAAATTCAGAAATCGTATTGTTTAGACTTGCCTTGGATATCAGTTTCAAAAGCACTGATCTTTTTTTTTGCCTTCCACTGAAAATTAAACTATATGCAGTTTTTTTTTCTTGTAGAGCTCTAATTTAAACACAAAACTGATCCTGCAAGATGCTGAGCACCCTCAACTCCCATGGAAATCACCTGATAGTTGAGAGTCCGCACCACCTCACAGGAGGCAGTCAGTATCTCGTAATGTTGGGCCCTATGTACCTTTGCTTTTCACTTTGCTTTTTTCAGTTTTGCCTTTCCCCTTGTGCTGGAAGTGACTTTGAATGAGGCTCCCCATGTACTCAGTGTTCAGCACTCTGCCAAACAGTAAGCCTTTGCTGTTGATACACTTTACACCTAATATAATAAAAGAATTGGAAGGTTTATTATAAAACAAGTTGTCAGGCATAGGCAGCAGTACTTCTGTATTCCTTCCTCTGCTTCAGCACCACTTTACATGCAGCATGTACATATGTGATTGTCTGAGAGACTTTGAAGGGAAAATCAAAATGTTATAAAGGATTTAGAAGAGGGTTATTACATTCTGTTATCCTGTCCTTTGCTCAGTAGCAGCAGGTAAAGGGTTAATTTTAGACCGGGTGCGTTTCATTAGTAGTCATCCAAGATTTCAAAGTTTTTTGAACCAGCCGTCTCCCTACACTTCTTTTCTCATTGCTACAACTTGAACTGCCTTGTGGTGTCTTTTGGAGTACTGGCATGATGGTAGTCTTCCTAGCCAAAGTAGTGGATAAAAGATGGATACAATAAGCGCAAAGATCCTCCCCTTGGTTCTGTTGACTATGTATGCCTCCTTATGTTGAGAGCTGTGATAATGATATATTCAGAGCCCTGATGTCTCATGCCCTCTTGAAGGATAAGAGGTACAAGAGTTGAAGCAAGTTTAGCTAGAAGTCCTGTCCAAGTGAGGGGTCACTACTTCACCTAGGGTATGTCTACCCTGCAATTAAAAACCAGTGGCTGGTCCATGCCTACTGACTCAGACTTGCAGGATTCGGGGTAAGGGATTGTTTAATTGCAGTGTAAATGTCCGGGCTTAGGCTGGAGCCTGGGCTCTAGGACCCTGCAAGGTGGGAGGGTCCCAGAGCTTGGGCTGCTGCCTGAGCCCAAACATCTACACCTCAATTAAACAGCCCCATAGCCCAAGTCCCACAAGCCTGAGAAAGTTGGCATGGGCCAGCCATGGGTGCCTAATCTCAGTGTAGACAAACCCTTTGTGTCTTCTGCCTGAGATCCTATTGGCTGTATTGCTTCATTCCTTTACTAAAACTGTGCACGGTTGAGATTTGGTACCTGAATTTCCCTTGTATCAGTGTGTGCTATGCTGAGCTAGTATCAACCTCTATAGTTTCCCATTTGGTTAACAGAAAACAAGAATTCAGTTATTATATTCACACTTACAGAAATTTGATCTCATTCCCCCAGAGATCACCTGCAATCCCATCCATCTCTTGCACTTTTTATGAAGGAGATAACATTACAACATCTCTTAGTATTTTGCAGTATAGTTTTAGTGACCAGGACTCAGGCACTTGGTTCTGAATGCTTTCTAGATCAAAAATTACCTTTAATATTTCCCTACAAATACTTGCCTTTATCTTGTTCTGCTAGTAGTTTAGGAACCCGTAGAACATAGAAGAATTGACATCATGGGAAAGTCTAGTATGTTTATTAAAGTTAACACTTTTCTTTTGTTGTTGTTATGTAGGAACAACAGGACACTGTCATATAATAATGAGCCTCTAGTACTGACCAAAAAAAATTGGTGCTCTTGAAAAATCTGCATGGAGAAATATCTATCTATCTATCTATCTATCTATCTATCTATGCATATGACACAGAGCAGCACTTTATTTGCTTGACCATGATTTTTTATTCTAGATATGTTTTCTTTTTTTCCCCCCATCAAAAGCAAATAATTCTAAGTGTTTTCCCACACAAATTGTGGGTTTTCAGCTAAAACTAAGTGACTGGAAGCTTCCCTCACAACATATAAATTTCTTTGAATCTTGACCCACAATGAACTTGTTCCAAGGCACATTCACATCAATGGAGAGATTTCTGTTGATTTCAGTGGGATCAGATCTTTCATTTCTGTTCACCCAGAACTTCTATTAAAGTCTCTGGAACATGTAAGTGTGCAAAAACAAAAATAGCATTGAGCTTATTGAGTTAGATGTTGCTTGGTTAGAAGCTCAAGATGAATTAACATTAATGTTTCCACCTAAAACATAACCATTGACATATTTTTGGCAAATAATTTTCAACATAGGGACTTAAAACTTACCTAGCTCATTAAATGGTAATAGTGTCTCAATAAAATGTAACATAAAATTGCCTTGCATTGTTCCTTTTTTTCTGTATCATCAGAAGAAATTAACCTACTCCAATAATCTATCTAGTGGAGTTAACTAAATTGTGTAGTTCTATCCCTCCATTCCGGATCTTAATCTTAAAGATGTTTCTCATAAATATAAAGTGTTGTTATAAGTCTTCCTTGCAGCTATTACTTGAATATTTTCTTGCTTAACCTGTTCCAATTTCCATAAGAGTTCCTGTCTTTAGGTGTTTAATGCTCTGAAAAAGTCTGTCAATTAGAAAACTAAGGTTAGCACATTATTCATGGCAATATTAGGGACACATTCATAACATTTTTTGTCTACAGCAAATGTATGCAATACATATTTTCTATTCTCTGAAGCCTATGAACCATTTTTACCCAGGAAAAATTCCCACTGATTTTTGGATCAGGACTATAGGATTGGCTCTTAGTTATCCTGCCTCTGCCACACTAATATTTGAATGGTGTGTTTATCTTCATTCACTCATAAATAATTATTTATATAAGCCTTCATATTAAGAACATCTCTCTTCTTGTATGTGGGTTAATGGAAGTACAACCCACTTTCTATTTCTTTGTATATTTTGTTCACCAAGAGCACCTACTTGGGGCCACTGTGAAATACACTTTGTGTTTAATGGGCTGTATAAATTCTACCTTTAAATGTATTTTGTGTGTATGTGTATACTGCACAAGGGATATGTTTTATATACATTTTTTTAAACATTAACATCAACATTTAATTTTCATTGTGTGATTTGGAGCTTTGAAAACGTCTTCTATTATGATTGCAATTCCTTATTAATAATGTTTATTACTCTGCTGGGGATTATTTTGCTATTTGCTCCTGTCTGGTTAGTCTTTTTCCCCAACACACACACCTCGACTGCCTGTTCAACCCAATGGTGAGAATATTTGAGTGTTGGTCTCTGTGTGTTTTAGGTGTATTGCAGTTTGTGCTGAAATATACAAATACATGATTAAAACTAATTTCATTTGTTTTTAAAAATAGATTGGATTTGAATTAACGTAATTTATTAAAACTATCAGGTCCAGAATATTGACACTTTAAGTGAAAGCATTCAGAGGTCTCTAAGTATTTTGTGGGTACATTTCCAAGTGACATAACAGAAGTGTAGTAGAAACCACAGGTTGGCGAGAAAATTCATTTTGTGGCAGTCAGATATGGTAAGAAGATTGCCTAGATTCATCTGGATGAGATGAAAGAAAGTATTTAGCTATTACATGTGTTTCAGTAAAGCACTTTGAAAAGTTACCCTTTGTAGATAGTCTACTGCTATAGAGATAAATATAGTCTAGATTATAAAAGCATTGGCCAAGATTTTTTAAAAACGGGTTCCAAAAGTCAGGATCCTACATCTTTATTTCAGCAACCAGTAGCTTCTATTTGATTGTTTGCTTTGTTGTTTCATTTCCTTCATCAATGAAAATTATGAAATTATGGATGTAATAATTTCCACTTAGAAAAACTGCCTTACATGAAACAGTTAAAAACATGGAAAGGGAAAATAGCACCAATAAGTCACATTGAACATGATCAGAGTATAACCGTGGGTAAAATCCTAGCCCCATTGAAGCCATTGGGAGTTTTGCCGCTGAGTCAGTGAGGGTAGGATTTCACAATATGAACATAAGAGAGAGGCTCAAACTACAAAATTCAAGTTTGATCCAGATTTCAAAGTTGATGGTGTTTGGATCTGGGGTTTTGGTTCAGGCCTTTCTATGATTGTCACTGGGCTTGAACCCACTCCTGATCCCACTGAAGTCAAAGGAATTTTGCTATCAACTTCAATGGGAGAAAGTTTGGCCTCTTTAGCAGCAGCAGAAAAGGAATAAGCATCTGATAGAAACAGGTACTAGAGTGGATTTGAATCAACAAAAATTGCAGTTTTTAGAGAACCAACAAGGCTGCATTTGCAATCATTACAGTCCCCCTTTTTAGTAAGATTATTGTGAGGAAGCAAAAGTTCCAATGCATGCTTGCAGTCAGAATGTTAAAGGGGTGGCAGGATCAGGTTTGCTCTGAGAGGGGAGATAATGTGCCCAATCCTGTAAAACTAGTTCAAGCCAAACTCCAAACAATGGGAGTCAGACCTGCATCAATAGGGCAGGATTGCCCCCCCCCCATGAATATCATTTGGCCTATAGACTTCTGGAGGCAGCAGTTAAATTTCAAGTTTCAGATTAAGGAGGCAATGTCTTGGGCTGAAAATGGAGAGAGTTAAAGGAATTTACAGTAAGAGAAGTTTCATTATCCAAAGAATAGTCAATTTATGGAAAAAATATTAAAGATAGCAATGCTACTAAATATGAACAATATTACAAATGATTTAGACACCTACTTAGAGGGAAAATATGTGGTCAGTAATAAGCAGTAACTCAGTGGAAATAATAGACTTAGATTGGTTTTCTGACCTCCTTCCATCCCAAAGTTTCCTCTGTTCCTGCATGACTAAGTATGAAACTTTGCTGCTACAGTGTCTTAGATAGGCATCTCCTGGTTTAGTTATGATTCTGTTGTTGTTTTGAGCTTTGGCAATAAAAAATATCATGGTGCTGGTGGCCTTATTTATATATGTCAGTACAGATACATAACAACAATGGTTCCATTATATTTTTTTACACCACGTTTTGCTAGTGGATTCCATTATCACAGCAATACATTTAAACTTGCCATAGTGTTGATCTTTCAACCACCCAGATACTAAAATAAAACACATGTGGATGAAAGCAAAAGTTCTTTCTCATTTATGGATTAGGCAGTAGCTGGTTTCAGTGAGCTGTCAGCAAAATTCCAAAAGATGGACAAACTATTTATTAACATACAGGAATGATGTGCACAGCTTGAGATCCAGATGGATTTTGTTAATTCGTTATATTAAAGGAACACCCTGTTTTTTTAGGAGCATAAACAAAGTTAGGTGGCTGATCTTTGTAAGCAGTTACATTTATAGCCAATACACTGAACTGAGTTTCATTTTGCTTCTTTCTCAGAAGTAGTAGAGGAAAAATGAAGCATGTTGCAGTCACAACTTATTGTATCCTATACTATGCTAGGTACACAAATGTTAATGTAATGGCTGAGATTATGAATGTAAACAGCCCCAAAACAAAATATGAAAAGCCAGATTCTAGTCTCAGTTACATCACAGTAAATTCAGAGTAAAGGCATAGACTTCATTGTTTTTATAGGGCTAGCTGTATCTTTACAGTCCGTGTTACATCAGTGCACCACCTCACGACTAAGCCAAAGAATTAACTGGGCACAGTGAGTCACAATTCCCCTCCTGTGTCAGATCACCCATTCTGGTAAGGACAGAGCCAAGGCTCTTCTCTTTCTCTGTCTCCCCCCGGCCAACATGATCTCATTGTCAGTATCAGCTGTGTAGCTCCTGCTCTCCCCTCTCCTCCCCCCCCCCAACCGGTGTCCCTATATAAGCAGATGTGAGCAGACGCATAAAGCGGGGACATTATTCCCTCTTTCTCCTCTTTGTTACTCGAGTAAGGGCTATTACAATCTACCCCAAAGTAATGGTTGTCTTAGTAACATATATATTTAAATCCATTTGGATGCCTATGCAGAATGTAGTAGAGTGTTTAATAAGTGGGGCATCTCTTTGTGAGCACATGATGCTCTATCCCTAACGCTAGATCTGCACTAGCTGCTTGTTGACTTCCTCCTTGACCTTAAGATGTTGTTTTTTACTCATAAAGCCACAGTTGTTATGAGACCTTCCTATCAGAGAGATCAGCTCTCTGCCGATTCCAGTCTGCTGCATTTGAGAACAGTGAAGGCATTTGGGCTGGAGTCTTTTTGGTAGTTAAAATAGGGAGCTGCTGGGATTTACTCTCTGTGTGCCCCCTTTCCCCCAGTCTTTGGAATTCACTCCTCCCATTGGTACAGAATAGTCCAGACTGGTTGATCTTTCAGGCATGCCAATCAATTTCAGCAGGCATTTAAAGATGGTTGAGGTGGCTGGAGTTAGATTTTGGGTGGGGAAAATGAGGGTTGTGAGATGTTTATTTGCAATCTATTTGCTTACAAGTGGTTGGTTTGTTGGGAGGAGAAATGTGCTTGCTATTTTGATGTTGTAATCTTTTGGTATTGTATTTGTTAATTAATGGCTAGGAGTCTAGAGAGTAGGCTAGGCATTCTTTCATGTTATTCTATTGAAACCCAATCCACTAAAATACATAATAGCTCTGATTACTAGTTAGATGGTTAGTTGTTTATTCAAGCAAATATGTTATGTGTCATGCAGATGGGTTTTATAAATTGGAATAGTGATTTTCTCCATTAGCCTTTCAGTCCACTTCCTGGACCTGTGGGTTCAAATCCCATATAAGTCAGCAGAAGATGGTGGTCTTATTCTAACTTCTGTTCATTTACTTCACATCTTAACTACCAAGTGAATTTGCACATTTTGCATTGACTGCAAGTTTGTGCAGGAAATTACTAAAATAGTAAGTGTGTTCCTAGCCAGAGTTCACTTTGAATTAATTAAAAAAGCAGTATATGTAAAAGTGCATATCATCTGCCTTGCACTATACTTCATTCATGTTAGTGTTACCTGAATGAGCAATAATTGTAAATTATTTTTAAAAATATCTATTTTGACGGTAAGGGCCACTTTTTCAAATGGCCTTTGAAAATGCAGCAGTAGCATTTGCAGAAACACCCATTCATGTGCTTCAAAATCCAGCAATTGTGCATGCAAATCAGACAGTTGTGCATTCAAATACTAATTTGTGCCTACGCTTTTTCTTTTTTTTGGAGGCCCTTTTAAAAGGCAAATTTGAACCTTCAACCAAAGGGGACATTTAAGACTAAATCTGTG
Source organism: Trachemys scripta elegans (assembly GCF_013100865.1). Lineage (NCBI taxonomy): Eukaryota > Metazoa > Chordata > Testudines > Emydidae > Trachemys > Trachemys scripta. Next base: position 69,158,942 of record NC_048298.1, read on the forward strand.
ATGATAGGTGTAGCAGAGACCGGCAGGGCCCCCCTTGGCTCCTGCCTCTGTTAGGCCCACAAAGTCACTCTGAGACCCTGGGGTTAGTAACCACTGGTATAGTTTATTCACAGTTTATTCCCACCACCGTTTCACCATATACAGTTGGCCCTACACCGTCGCAGGCAGGAGGGAAGAGCTATTTTCCAGCTTCCTCTCCCTGCCTTTTCCCTTTCTTTCTGCTTCTCCCGGGCTTCCTTCATCTGAGGCTTTTAGACAGCCCCAAGCTAATTAGTCAGCCACTGTCTCTGCTTCCCCAGTTAGGGCCAGGTTACCTCCAGCCAGCTCTAATCTATTCCCCTAAATGGGAGCTGGCGTGACAGAGGGATAAATCAGCAACCTTTTGCCCAGCACCCTGTCACAAAGGCAAATAACAAATATTTAAAATACTAATGTTCTTTGTTTGGTTTAAGGAAACTCTCCTGGTTCTTAAAGATGACCGACTGAACCTTTTGGTCATCTTCTGTGTATTCATACAGAACAGGGACAGCATGGCAGCAGCAGTAAATTATTCCCCCTGTCATAATACACCCATGTCATTTCCATCCTCACAAGGAACAGAGGAACATATAGTGGTGTTTGGTAAATGAAAAAAAAAAAGGGGGGGGGGGGAGAGGGCAGGACAATAACAGAAAAAAACCTTTACTTTTTCCAATTGTTTTAAATTTAAGCTTTCCTCTACCCCATCTTTCAAAGGTTCCCCATCTCTTTTGGCTCTTCATTCAGACTTGTGGGAGGGATCCTGGAAATTTTGTCCATCTCTAGGTTCCTATTATCTGCCCCGGTGTAATTTTTATAGTCGTCAGGAGTTCCTCCTCCTCCCCTGAGATATATCTGGTGTATATCATCACATCGTCCTCTGAATACCTGAGAAAAAGAATTCATTTCAATGCATAGCAATACCAATTTCTCGTGTCAATAAATTATCCTCGCCATCTGTTTAAGAACCATAATGTCTCCTTCACTGACTTCTTGTTCTTTGTGCATTTCAAACTGTAACTGTAATCTTTTCTTCATTATCAGTCCTCACAATTAAAAAAAAAAAATAACTCCATTCTGCAATCTTTCAGTTATTTAATTCTACCTGGCACATGCCTTATTCTCATCATTCATTACTTTTTACACTCTCTTGCTTATGTGCATTTGGCCACAATTTATTCCTCCTGTGGCCTGATCAAAGCCTATTGAAGTCAAAGAGAATCTTTCCATTGATTCCAATGAAGCTTTGGATCAGGCCTTTATTGCATTTGCAATTAGAAGAAACAGAACCCTTAAAAATACATGCATTTTTCCTTGAGTGGTTGGTTCTCTGTTTCTCTCTGTGTTGCTCTCTGTTGCTTCACTACACTTTCCTTACTCTTCCAAAATTTGCTCTGGTGAAATTGCATCCCAATTTCCTCCTTCCTTCCTTCTTCCCAGCCCCCAGGCTGGTGTATCATTAATTATATTTATGAGGATTGCCCTACCCCAGTTTTACAAACAGTTACACACATTCATAACTTCATACCGCTGAGTAGTCCCTTGTGACTGCGAAGTTAAACTTGTGTGTAAATGATTGCAGGATCAGAGCTGTAGAGTGTTAATGCTTACCATCCCCACTGTCTTAATTCATGTTCTACCCACTCTGAAGCAAACATTGACTCTTTCCAATTATTTCTTGTACATAGGAGACATGGCACAGTGCTGTAACATGGCCAGAAATGTATGACTCATTTTGTTGCTTGCATTTATTCTCTTTATGTTTACATGAATTCTTCTTTTCCTACTGTCTTTTCCCCAGATATTATCTCTTAATATTCTCAAAGTCTCACTGCATGAGACTAGAATTACTTCATATTGTTGTGCTGCAGATACCAGTTAATGAATTAATTAGTATGTTTTGGAACTTTTGTGTATGAGATCAGATTCTCTATTCATGGAGAAAAGAAAAAAAAAATCTTACTTCCAGCATCAAAGAACTACATGTTGTTGTTTTTATCAATTAGTGCCCATGCAAAAGAGATTAAGATAGAAATTAAAAACATGAATGTTTAATATACTTAAATATGAGATACACCACATTTATAAGAGCTAGACAAGCTGTTTAAAAAGATAGCTTATATAGTGGTCTGTGTTTTGTCCTGCTTAATAAAAACATTCTGCAACATGAGACATGCCAAAAATTATGATATTAATTTCTTTTTATAGTATGACTCATCATTTTAGGCCCCAATTCAGCAGTCCATTCTTATACAACAAAACACTTACACATTTGCTGAATAGGGATGGATTTAGGAGCATGTTTAACTGCCTTGAGGAATTGGGGCCCTAAAAACCTCAATCTTATTTTAGCATCCACAAACGAATTTGTTTTATCCAGAATGGCATGAAAGGATCCAAAAGAAGTCAGATAGAAATAAGAGGGAGCAAGAACTAAGTGCTATGCAGCTCCCCCTTTCTCCTGCCATCTGGTACAAAAGATTCATTATACATCTGCTTCCTTTGCAGCTTTAAGACAAGAAATTAACATAGGTACTCTAAGATAGACCCATTCTGTTACTGGGTCCTTAGTGGAACTAAGACAGAGTCAATCAGAGGTGAATGTGTATATGTATGTATATGTACACGTACATATTGCTGTATGGCTAAAATCCCAATCTGACACTTCTGCAGCACATTGTTATTTAATTGGGTGCTTTGTATGGAAAAAAAAATATTTTTTTAAAAAGGTGTTTGAGGTACCTAAGAGTACTTATATTCCAGTTGAACTAAAATTGCTAAGTTATTGTTTGTTGACAGTTTTTAGTACTTTTTTTTTTCTTTTTGTTATTTTATTGACATCCTTTCTTGTGTCTTTAAGGGCTATCATTAGGGTGACTAGACAGCAAATGTGAAAAGTCAGGACGGAGGTGGAGTGTAATAGGAGCCTATATAAGAAAAAGATCTAAAAATCAGGAATGTCCCTATAAAATCGGGACATCTGGTCACCCTAGCTTGTCACCTGTCATTTCATTTAACTGTTTTGTTAATTGTAATTAAACATTTACTTTGTGATATGTTCACAGGCCGCAATCAGTATTGAGGCGCCATTTTGCTGTACAGACATATACCAAGGCACAGTCCCTGCTTTGAATGATCTATGTATATCTGAAGTCACTCTGTTTTGCAAGAAGGAAGTCAATGTGGAGAAAGCATAAAAAATAATGGGGAAGCAAAAAATGCGTAGGGTAACTGGGGAAGTGGGGAGCCTTGGCTCTGTGGCAGCCTGCCTAGTGGGGAACTTGGGAGCACAGGAAGTCATGAAGTTTGAGATCCCAAGTTGCCAGCTCCCTTCCAGGTGGGCTGCTGAGGAGCCAGGGAGCTTTCATTTTTCTTTTCCCTAGGGAAAATTGACATTTTCTGTCAGAAATTTTTTTGATTTTGTGAAAAAAATATTTTCTACCTGAAAATCATTTTGACAGAAAATTCCCATCCGGCTATAGTGTGTACTCATCCCACCAACGTGGTATGACTGTACCTTGTCATGTCAAATTCAGGTACTCAGTAGGGTGAAATGATTTTGATTCCATAAGAAAACCTTTTATTTCTGTTTTTTGTTTGCTTTTGTTTTGCTTTTTGTTTTTGTTTTGTTCTTGAGTTTTTTCTCTCCCTAACCAGAATTAAAGTGTCCAGCAACTTTAATAAATCACATGGCTGATATTTTCAGAATTACAACCTACAGGACATCCTTTACATTACAGATGGATTGCCACACTGCCATCACACTATAAAGTAACAGCTGCTAGAAAGACTCTGTTTTTAATAAATAGCAAAGGATATAGGGAATCATTACATGGGTTTCCATTGAAGCTGGGGTTTAAAGTACTGTCAATTTGACTCATGCTGTGTATCCATTTTCCAATGAGCTCCATCCTTCAGCTTTATGTGCTGTATACAATTTCATGGAGCGTCCTCCTCCTCATTCCTTCCTTCCTGTACCACTCAGCTATTAATGTTCTTATGCTGTTTGTCTGCAGGCAAGCTAGTAAGCAGACAGATTTCCCTGCAGTTGACTCCAAAGTCTGCCATTAATTCATTGTCTGCCCTCCACCCTCACTCTTCACAGATGCTCATTTGAACTGATGAGTTCATTACACTTTCCTCATTCTTCCACAGTTTGCTCTGGTAAAATTAAAATTCTGAATCTTCCCCCCCCCCCCTCCCCGGTCCTCTGATGACTTTGGTGGACAGGCATCTGAGAATCTTTAGCATTGTTACTTATGGAAACTTTTGAGTGTTTTCATGCACCTGCTAGGAGCAGTTTTTAAAGCCCATTGCCCTGCTTGCAGCTGAACTATTCTGTTTTGTTTCATTGTTTGCACCCATCTCAGGCCTAAAGATCAACAACAGAAATTAGCCGTTGGGATTGTTGTGACCAGGGCCGGCTCCAGACACCAGCTTAACAAGCAGGTGCTTGGGGCTGGCAGAAATGCTGGAGCCAGCCCTGGTTGTGACTAGGTTAGCAGTCTCTGTTTCCTTAAGTTGCAAGAGAAAAAAAATGTTAGGGCCTGATCCAAAGCCCATTGAAGTCAATGGAAAGAATCCATCTGATTTCAAAGGGCGTTGGATCAGACTCTTAGTACTTCGTTGCCTTTTTCAAATAGAAATTTCCTAACGATGCAATGCAGTATTGCTGCCTTCAGTCTTGTGCCTATCTATTAGGCTGCACTGACTGCCATTTTTGTAACTGTTACAACCAGTTTGATGGGAGCAGTTAGCCAAAAATTCAGGGTCTTGTGGGTCATTGCAGTTAGGAGGAAAATTTAATGATGGAGTCAGGTGGTTTTTTTGATGCAGTCCTTGTCTATTTACAAAGTGTGTACAACATCCTGTTTCCTGGAACAGAGCAAGAATCAAACAAGAAACTGTGTTTTTACTCACAGTTCCGAGCCCCTTTTCCAGTCAGCACTTAGCCCACAAGATCTCTCTTCTAGAGCTTGTGTACACACAGAGCTGTTCCTATGTGTAGGAGCTAACCAGGAATAAGGCACTCTTGTTCTGGAATAAGAGTGTGGTCAGGAACAGCTACAGTGCTTTAAATTTACACTCTACCCTAATCCATGTTCACTTTCAACTACAGACGAGTCATTTGCTTTCCTTGGGGCCACATTCCCAGTGCTGTTATTTTTCTTTCTCTCGCTCTCTCACTCACACTCTCTTCTCTACTACAAACAATACCCAGTGAAACCTCTCCTCCCACATAGTTCATATTCCTGAGTGGCCTGATGTGCATTCTTTTTTGGTGGTGACATGTGCCTGTATTTTGGTTGAAAGCCCCTATTGTTTCAGGTACCATTAAGGAACTTAATGGCGTCTTATAATTATCTTAGATAAGCGGCAGTTACCAACCCCAAGTTTCAATGCACTTTAGACTAACACATAACAATACATTCGAATATGAGTGTGAGCCTGCAGCTAAGAAAAGTGCACTGTATGTTTTGCAAAACTTCATTTTTTTTTCTGCCTGCCAAATTATGTCTGTAGGCAATTGGCTGTATTGGCAATATTTTCTTTTTAAAAGATAGTATAATTCTTGCAAGACTGCTAGACTTTTTATGTGTTGAAGGTCACATCCTGTGGTTCTGGAGTAATTTTTATAGTGGGAGTGCTGAATGTGATGTATTTGGGTTGTTATTCCTACTTCAAGGCAGGGAGGGTGGCAGCACACCCAGCACCTGTAGTTCTAGCACCTGTGGTCACATCTGTAAGTGTGGGGCCAGCAGTTTTGGAAAAGATAGCTATGCAAGAAGCTAATGGGTCCATCATGGTCTAGTGCTAACCAAGAGACATAAAACAAAAGTAATTCGGGACTTGATGAACCCATTGTATTTAATGGTGACAGCCTTTTTCTCTCTTCCCTCTCCCCCTGCACTTATTTCACATATCTTTGGAAAATGAATTCAGTTTTCAGAAGCAGAGGGACTGACCTGGTGCTGAGACTGAGCAATGCTTTTTAAGAGATTTTGGAGATTTGAAAGCAGTCTCAAGACAGAAGCTCCCTGAACTTGGAAAGGGTTAGATGGATAGAGAAAAATACTTTGCTAGGAAGCATTTTCAGCTGAATATCCCTCTGCATTTTGTCTTCATTTAATGGAAACGACACACTCTGTACCTGCAGGCTGGCACACCAACAGCTCAAGAACACGGAGAAGTCATAGTTGTCTGATCTTTTCAGCTGCCTTGGAAAATTATTGTTCTTCTAGGTCAAAAAGCTATAGTACAATATCGCTGTACATAGCATTCACCGCTTTCAGTTGGTGCCTGAGATACATCCTGTTCACTTTGCTTTAAAAATCACTGTCTGTGTTAATTGTACTTACATCATTTTGTCTTACACTCAGGAGTTACACTCAGGAATTTTTTAACACATCATAATTTTCACATTTTATTAGTGTGCCTTCCAAACAATGTAAAAGTGACACCTCAGCATTATGATGCCTTCATTTGTCCTGCCAGCAGAGGTAAAAGTAAGCCAGTCTGGTCTGGCATACCAGCAAGAGCCAGTCATCGTGCCGGACCGGACCAGCTTCCCCAGGCTGGCGATTTAAAGGGCCTGGGGCTCCCTGCAGCAGCTGGATCCCTGATCCCTTTAAATTGCCTCCCCAAGCCCCACTGCCGGAAGAGGCGGGGCCTTTACATTCCTGGGCCCTTTAAATCACCCTTGAGCCCTGGGGCTTCCAGCCGCCTCTGCAGCTGGTAGCTCTGGGGGTGATTTAAAGGGCCCAGGAATGTAAAGACCCCGCCTCTTCCAGTTGAGGCCATGCCCCCTGCTCAGGACTCCGGTGTACTGGTAAGTCCTTTAAGTAACTTTCACCCCTGCCTGCCAGGATGACAAAAAGGTGGGTGGCAGACCTCAAACTGTGAGATATTAAGGCAGAGATATAGTCTTAAGTATTCAGCCTCTGAAGTAAAACGAGAAGTTGTGGTTGCTTTTGAGCTTCAAGTGCCCAGCCTTTTATTGCAAAATTGCTATGGATGATAAAATAATAAAATATTGTAGATGTAAGCAGGTTGGGCAGAAGGGTTACATTTTTGTGGTATACTCCAACCAGGGTTCGAACTCCTCTGCCCCAGCAAATAACCTTAACTCACGACAAGTTTGATGTAGCATGGGACAGCACAACCTTTTCCAATATTTGCCCCAGTGCTTTTGCCCAATCATTGGCTGAGGCTGTGACCCCTGAGCTAGAGGCTGCAGGGCCGGGGCTCAACAAACCTGACATATTAGCCGTTATACAAACAGTAATTTCCTCAAAATATAAACCCTTCTGTTACATTTTTGGGTGCTCGTCCAGGATACCCTGGGTCAGTACCCCTCGCAAGCACCTGTTGAGTGTTCCACTGCATTGGGCAGAATATAAACACAATTGTTTCCCATCTAAGTTGGCAGCAACAAGGGCCGGGTTCTGTATCTAGGGGTTCCGTTTCAATAATGCAATGCAAAACCGGCTCGAGCCCCCACCCAGTGACCTGGGACAATTACATACCACCCCCTGGGCGATACTAAGAGGCAACACTTCTCCTCTCACAAGCACGGAGTCTGAGTGTAGCCGAAAATGTTTAATAACATGAGGTAAACAACATCAGCATTAAATTGGAAAAACACCACAAACAGGATTCATAACACAAACCATGAGCAAAAGACCCACCCCAGCAAATTGGGCTGTGTCCTTTCCCTTTGGTTCTTGAATCCAGCAACCCAAAAATCATGCAGAGTCCCCAAAGTCTCTGTCCCGGGTCAGTGCAGCCCCAGAGTAAAAGGTGGGCACGCAGGGTATTAAGGGGCACCTTACGTGATCCGAGGCCAGCCGGCCATCTCTCCGTGGGGTTCCGCTGCAACCTTCACCACGAGCCAGTCCACTTCCTGCCGTCCCACGAACTGCTCTGCTCTACGAGCTGCTCCACTCTGCTCACCGACCTGTGAGCCACTCCAGCCGTCTCCGCAAATGGCTCCACTCACCGATCTGTGAGTCGGTCCAACCGTCCCTGCAAACGGGTCCGCTCGCCGTTCCTTGGGCCGCCCAACCATTCCCGCAAGGCTCCACGCTGCTCGCTGCTCCTCCAGCCATCCCCGCAAACTGCTCCGCCAGCCGCTTAGCAACATAGCTTCAGGCTCCCCCACTATTTAACACAGCACTCAGTGATCTCAGCTCTTAATAACTTTAGCTCTTTTGTGATTTCAGCTCATAGTAGGGGAGCCCCAGTGCTGGTACACCATGGGCCTAAAGTGAATTCAGCTTAGCAGCCTGTAACTAGACTCCTAATGGAATCAAAGTTAGCTCTGACATTCAACAGTAGAGAGGGGAGGTGGTGCAATTGATGTTTTGAGCCCTCAAAGGGGGCCTATACTATCAGGTACAAATACCTGTCACCATCCTCTCTCAATTCACTGCGTTGTGGAACCCATGTCCCTTGTCTAGCGAGTGCTACTTAGGTGATGGTGAGACAGTCTGTCATAAAACAGTTTCATTGTCCTTGATTCACATAATCAGGGTAACAACCCTTTATTCCTCCTGCCCCAATAACAGAGAAACTGGGTATCCCACCCCTTCCAAAGTAACCACTATCAGTTGCTGTTGTCTCATGCCAGGCGGGTGGGTGTGCCTATGCAAACAAGATCAGACCCTGGAGTTCTTTTCCACATTCACCATAATTCACCACCAGATGTCAGGGTAGAGCTCATCCTGACTCTGCTTACATAATATAATATAAGATATAAAGTATTATGTAATATGTGTGCGCACATATATAGAACATGGGCTAAGTATTATTTTAAATCCCAGAGGAGATGCTGTCATTTAAAACTATGAATTGTCACTGTTGTGAGGTTATACAATACATCTATTCCAAAGGGCCGTGGCATTGCCGTCTTTTTGGTGGCTCCATACCCCACTGTTAGGACTCATATACTCTCATTTCTTTCAAACAGTGTGTGAGCAGGGGCCATTTCCAACCTGCAAACACAGTTCAGACATTTTTAGAGGCCATACTGTGAGCCCTTACTGGGGTTGTCTTTATTAACACAGAAATTAACAACAATGAACACAAAGTTCAGTTCCCGCTTTCTCAATAAAAGTCTGGGCACTTGAAGCTCAAAGGGAACCAAAATGTCCTGTTTTTACTAGAGGCTGAATATTTAAGAATAATTCTCTGCCTTAATATCTCACAGTTGGAAAAGGTATCCCACCCACCTCTTTGTCATTCTGACAGGTCAAATGAAGGCATCATAATGCTGAGGTGTCACTTTTACACTGTATTCACTATTTTCAATTCACTATATTCAGCTAGACTAATAGGCTGCCTACCTTAGTGCATCAGCAGAAACCACTTAACTCTTTCCTACCAGAATCAATACCTCCTAGCAGGGAGAGATGTTTCTGGCAAATAGTGCCAGCCTGTTATACAGGGCCTAAATGCCAGAGGCGGTGGCTGCTGCTACTGCTGCTACTACTGCAGTGATTTAAAAATATAAACTGTGGGAGTTGCTGGTTTTAGGCCAAACCAATCAAAATGGAGCTGCCATTTTATTTGGTTTCCTCCCACATCCTCAAAAGCCCTAAGGCTCTGATTTCCCATTTCACCTGAGCTATGATTTAAACCACCTTTGTGCCTCCCCATGATTTGGGGCTCTGAGACCTGACAGCTGCTCTACATTCTATCAGCCATAATAGCTAGAGTACATCAGCTGCAGCTCCTCCCCATAGCCATGCCTCAGTCAAATGCCTCATGCAAACTGCTGGGAGACCTGATCGTGTAGAGCCACACTGCACTAGGGAGTGGCATAAACTGGCCATAAGGCAACAGAGATTCAGCACCAGTCATCTTCTGCTTGATGGGACACATGTCTGGCCTTCCAACAGGGTTCTGTAGTAATCCCCTAGCACAGACATGTCTTGTATTGCAAAAATGCCCTCTGCATGCTTTAAGAGGCTAAGATGCAACTCCCTATGGAATGTAACAGGAAACATAAATAAATAGCAGGAGTCGCCTATTAAAGCGTCTGTCTGAGCAATGCACTTTGTTACAATTAGCTTGAGTGATAATGACAGAAAACATCAGTGAACACTTCTATATGGCTACATTTCCTTTGGTGTCAAGTATCAGAGGGGTAGCCGTGTTAGTCTGTATCCACAAAAACAACGAGGAGTCCGGTGGCACCTTAAAGACTAACCAATTTATTTGGGCATAAGCTTTCGTGGGTAAAAAACCCACTTCTTCAGATGCCTTTCCTTTGGTGGGTTCAATTTATATCTGCATTTTGGGTTCACACTGGGTATGTAGCTGCAAATCGGAATGTTGGGTTCTCCTCTAACTATCTAATTGCAGATCCAGATCAGGTAGCTGGAGGCAAAAGTACTTACATATTTGCCTGCAGTTCTTTCTGCGGGAACAAAAACTCAAACACAGATTTTGCAGTTGCAGATGGCACTACCAATACTGAAACTTGGCCATTCTGAAATTTTTCCCAAACTGTCTATACCTAAACGTTAATATGTTCTGCTGAGTGAGGCAAATTACAGCGCTGTCCATTATTTCATAATCTGTACATTGCATTACTCATAATCTGCACATTAATTCATTCTTTGCTGATTAATTTGGGTTTTCTGTACATGTTCAGCTTGCATTACATTAACTCATAGTTTGCTGGTAAGTGTGTGCTTTCTATATGTGTTCAAAAATTCTTTAATTCAATTTCTCTGTTTCTTCTCATACAGTCTGAGAGCCAGATATGCAACTCAGTCTAATCACAGTGGAATTGCAACCAGTCAAAAAAAGACTTCTAGGTCAGTTAATATCTCTCATTTATTGCTTATTAGTGATACTCAACTGAGCCAGTGCCCATTGGTATTTTATTCTTTGGACATAAGTAAACATTGCAATGTGTAATCATGCAAGTTTTGTACCACAGAGCTTTGTCATGGGAAAGCCTTGCACCTGACTGGCAAAAGCAGATTTGTACAATACCATTAGCCATATTTCTGATTGTTATGTATCGTGCATCTTTGTGTCCTGCATGTAAATTATCAGATTTGAGGGGTTAGAAGGCTTACGGATTTAGTAAAGCTTTTGACTCAACTTCTTCCTTGGGTCACAAGTGAAAATGAGTTTGGAAGGCCATCCTAGCTCCCAAGGGACCCTGTGTCCACGTCACAAAATCATCACACAAGTCTAGTTCATATAGGGTTGTCAATTTTGGCAGGACGTATTCCTGGAAGCTTCAGTACATGACATAGTCTTTAATTAAAGATTAATCTTTAGTTTCTGGAGACTCCAGAACAATCCAGGAGTGTTGGCAATCCTAAATTCCCTAAATTCTGGAGCAGAGGAGCAAAGATGTAGCAGACAAACAGTCACAGACTGTGTCTGCTGTCCCTGGAGTAGCATAGCTAAGCCCCTCTTCATGAGATACTTGGGTTTGGAGACACAAAGGACCTCAGCTAAAGCTTGAAGTGTATTTGACAGAACTGTGTGCAGAAACTCACACTTTCCCTGCCTGTCCTGTTGTCCACTTGAGCCAGTGCTGCTAATTTTTCACTTTCATGACTCTAAAATCCACAAACAGATTTTTAGAAGAAAAGAATTCAAGTCCCTCTTGCTGTTGTAAGTTTGTGTTTATGATAAGCAATGCCTTTATTAATCACACTGTTTGCTGTACAGTTCATTGCTGAGAACAATGAACTATAAATAATGTAATCCAGAATAAAGCTTGCATTTCATAATGTGGTGCACTAATACAATCTGAGTGACTGGTGATAGCTTGCAATGAGCCATTCCAGAGTGTAGTCGCTTTATGCCTGTGATCATAGGTCTTCAGTCTCATTTATTGCTGACACTACTGTCTTGTCCACCATTCAGCATGTGTAGGCTAACAGTTTTATTGTCTAATACTTTAAATCTATGACAGTGTTGCCAAGGCCCTGATCAGAGGTATGTGACTTGTCCCTTATCTGTTACTTCCTACTTTGCATTTCCTTGGTTGCTTAAAATGATTCTGCAAGGGCAATTTGAAAACTGAGTTCAATTAATGACGGTAAATGAAGTAAATTGGAAAGTATGTAGAGCAAGTGACCTCATGTATAATGTGCTTACGGCTGCAAGTTCAAGGATTCTGGCATGTAAAATATACACTTAAGTAATTTACATTTTAATAGTACAGATGAATTTCCAGTGTTGCACATGCCTTCTCGTTGCCTTTTTTTTTTCTCATTACCTTTGACAAATGATCTCAAGGCTCTGACTGCCTGTCAAATTAGGGTAATGAGAAAGAGCAAATGGATTTTTAAGTTTGTTTTAGTGCATTCTTCAGGGAACAGAAGATCACTAGACTTCATGGGTCATGGTAAAGGTTAGAATGCATACAGCTGTAGAGACAGTCTGCTCTGGTCTCAGCGCAGAGACTAGTGAGGCAGGCTGGCAGCCAGAATGAGCTATAAAAATAATGAATGGATTAGCTCTCTGAGGCTTACATCAGTAATGTAACAGAATGTGGGGCTCTTTATATGTGTTATCTAATGAAACTAAAATGATTTCAACATTTTTGATGTACCAATGTGTTAAGCAAAACATTTATACAAATCTAACATTTTGGAGTCCTTTATAATGTGATTTCTTTCCTCTCTCCAGCTATTGCCCTTTCATGATGCATCATATGATGACACTAGTATCATTTGAGAACTCTACAGTAATTCATGCTGTTGTTAGCAAAGTCTTTGAAATTACTCATCACATTTGCATAGTCCATCAGTAACCGAATATGGATATTATATCCCTGTTGCAAAAGTCTGTTGATGACCTAAGTATTTCATTATGTGTTGTATAAAAAGGGGGTGGGAGTTGTATTTGCAGTGGCGATGGAGGAAATTTGAAGCAGACTTGTATTAAATAATCATATGCCAGAGAATTGAATCAAGCAAAATACAATGATGCTTTATACATGCTACAGACCATGGCTCCTAATTTTTTCATAACACTACTACACAGTAAGGCTCAGATGGTGGCAGCAAATAGTAACAAATGAACTGTATAGTCAGCATTATATTCTTATATAGGGCATACATACATCTGCAATATCAACCTTAGAATATTTATTTTCAACATTCTGCATTTGAGATAATAAATATGCAGACCAATCTGAAATATAGTTAAAGCTAGAGCCAATAGCTATTCAAAATGTATTTGAGTGCAGTGGATTAGTAAAAGTCTAGTTATTGTGCTGTAAATGCAATTAACTACAGTATTTACCAGATTAAGAGCATTTGGGGTATTTCTTCAAAATATTTTATTGTTATGTTCTCTAGTCAATTTTATCATATTTACTCCAGAAAACAGACTATGATATATTTAAGTAAAATATTACACTGTAATAGTATATGTGGGTGAATCTGGTTTAGCAATGTTAATGGCAAATGCAAAGCATCCTTATGTTTCCTGTGAGGCTATAAAACATCTTTTTTCCCTTTTGTGTGTGTTAGGATTAACTTTTATTTTCATTGACCCTGTTGAATCTAACTAACTTGATTCCTGTCATTCATTGTCATTATGTGAAATCATTGTTATTCATTTACTGGTTCCATACTTTGGTCTGATACTTGACAAAGTGTGTGTTCCATATGTTTGCATCTTGTACAACAAAGTAATTTCTGATTATACTGTTCTAGGCTTCCAGGGCCCTCAAGGGTGCCAGCTGCAGGCAGCAGTACCAAGGTCCAGGGAGCTTCTAATTTAAATCGGAGAAGTCAGAGCTTTAACAGCATTGACAAAAACAAGCCTCCACAATATGCAAATGGCAATGAAAAAGGTAAGTTTTGAAAAGCCACCAGTAACTGTTCATAGACAACACACACAGTCTGAAAGCAGAAAATAAACAATCCCATGTGTAACACAAAAATCATAGTTAGAGATGGGTCAGGAAGGTGGTGTTGAGTTTACGTTCAGGTTCGTAGCTGAATCAGGGCTAAAATGTGGGTTTGGACTAATCAGCACTGAAATCTTGTGAACTGTTATTGCAATATTTTTAACCCCATTGGTGAAAATCTCACAAGATTCGCTGAAGTAAAAGGTGACTTGATGTTTCATGGGGGAAATATTGAGTCTGATCCAAATCCCATTGACTTCAGTGTGCTTTGAGGCAGACCCTCTGTGGAGGCAGCAGTTCATGTGGGATTTGGAATCTTCAGGTTGCATATCTTCAGGACCATAATCTGAGAAGTGAGTTTGGACCTGGGGATTCAAATTTAAATCCATTTTCTGAAAATTTTGAAGGGGTTAAAATTTAAGCTTCATATTTTGCTTCATCTTTAATTACAAGCTGCTGTTCTATCTACTGATTTAATTTGTTCTCCTCTTCATCCCCATCACTTCTTGATCTCCTCCCTGGCCTGTGGAGCAGTTTTTCTAGAAAATGTCCCTCTTTATTCTTTATCTCAAGAAGAAGAATTTGAAAATTCAGTATTCTGAGTTGAGTAAATACTCCAGGCCCCCTTTCTTCTCTGTGTAATGAACGACATTCTATTCATATCTCTGGGTTAGAATATAGTTGAAAATGATACAATATGCATAATACCCATTTGCATCCTTGGGGTCTGTGGGAGGAACAAATATGCAGTGAATGTTCTTCATCTAAGCAACAGGCAACTATCCAGATTTTTTCTGCAAAATTCTGATGAACATGCTTTGCCCCTAGCAGCATCTGAAGATATAAATCCATCCTTTCAATAGTTATTTCATTATTTTTACTATCAGGGACGAGTATTTTGGATAGCTCTGTAGTTGATTTTATTTTATCATCAGCTTGCTTATGGCAAGACATGCAGACTAAATCCATAAAGCATACAGGATATGTACTGAGCAGACAGTATATAGTTCACAAATACTATAGTGGACTTACGCAGTAGGAGGTGTGGCTGCTTGAGTGAAGGTATGTACAATAGTTTAGGTTTTAGAAATGCTATGTGATTTTGACATCAGTTTGCAGTTGCAACAACAGCATATGGAGGAATGAATGAGTAAAGGTGGGAAACTTTTTTCCATAGTTGTAGATACCAGTTTTTCTCAGCTCATTGCTTGCAAACTGTCTTTGGACTGCTAAGACTTGCCTTGCAATGCACGTTTATGTGGCTTT
Source organism: Trachemys scripta elegans (assembly GCF_013100865.1). Classification (NCBI taxonomy): domain Eukaryota; kingdom Metazoa; phylum Chordata; order Testudines; family Emydidae; genus Trachemys; species Trachemys scripta. The sequence continues at coordinate 69,174,120 of NC_048298.1, forward strand.
TTCTGTGATGGATTTCTTTACTTTCCCATTTCTTCCCTGCACAGAATCAGAACCTTGATCAGATTTTTAGTGAAGTCATCACTTGCAAGAGGATAAGGGCTGCTTTGTTTGTATATAATCATTCGATTCATTTTACAGGATATAGAAAACGTAATGTTGCATAACTACCGAGTTACTATATTTCAAATTTTCTGTCTCTGCTCTTTTTTCTTACTTCAAATAACAGCAGCAAAGATCTGAGTACATTGATTTGATATGGAAACATAAGCCAAGTACAAGTTTATTTTAGAGACATGTATATAAAAGCAGAAGTTAATGAGGGAAAACAACTACAGTGAGTGCTGGGAAGCAAAATATTTCATCGAAGATCCTAAAAGGACAAACAGAAAAGTGTATCAGAATCCACCATATCAGTTCCTTGCCCAAAGAGAAAAATAACTGCACCAAAATGTTTTTAAAGTTAATTATCAGGATATGTATATTGTTTAATGTTTCTGTGACAAGTTTAAATAGCAACTTTTTCATATCTAGGAACTTGTCTGGCATTAATGTATAGAAAAAATGTATGAAACAAACATTCTTACTAATAGTACAACTACTAAATAATAATATTTAGCACTTGCTACTAAAGTAACTTGAAAAGTTGTTTTTTTCCCACAGCAACACAGCACAGGGAACTGAAAGCTCTATTTTTAATGCATTGTCTTTGCCATGGGCACTACAACGAGACAAATTAATGCTAGCAGCCCAAGTAGTACCAGTGTATAGTGCTTTCAAAATATTAAGTGACCATTCTGATAACATTCCTGTATGGTAAGTATGTATGTATTACAGACAGATAAGCCGAGGCAGAGAAGTTAAATGGCTTGCACAAGGAAGTCATCGTGTGAGTAGGCATCAGAATTCAGGAGCTGCGGACTGCCAGTCCTGTGCTCAGACCAATATTAGTGCATAGTTCTCTTTAGTATGACTCAATATATGCTGTATGAGTTTGAATACATTACACAAGGTTATTTACACAGTACGTTATCAAGAATTGGTAAGAATTGAAACTCCAGTTATTGTATAATTAACATGGTTTCCAACTCAGTTACTGTCAGGGATGGACATAAATTTACAGATTCAAGTGCCCAATCCTGCTCCAATGCAACCAAGAATGGACCCAAAATCAGATCTGGCCCAAACCTTTACTCATAACTTGACAGTTCTTGGACCCTTTTTGAGGTTCATTTGTAACTTATAAATAAGTAGGGGTGTATCCCATAAGGAATAATTCACATGAGGTAAAATTCCCCCCGACCCTGTTGAAGCCAATGGGAGTTTTGCCATTGACTTCAGTAGAGCCAGAGTTTCACCCACAAACTCATTCAGCCAGAGTTAGAGTTTACTTTATGGTAGCTTTGATTAAGACATGTGGGCCCTGAGTACATAACACATATCAAAAATCTAAACAGGCCGATGCTGGGAGATTGCAGTTAGTTGGCTCATATGGACTCAGTCAGCTGATCTTTTTCTTTTCTTCCCTCCCCTGGATGCTACATCCTTTGGAGGGATTTCAGTGAGAGTATATGTCTTAATGGATTGTCTGCTTCTGAAAGAATAAATAAAAAAGAAAATAATAGGAATAATTCTTTCATTTTGAAATAACAAGGATGAAGTCATTTAGATTAATTTCCCCTCACACTTCTTAGGAAGAACAGCCCTGAAACATTATACTCTTATCCCCAGTATGGACTTGTTGCAGTGATTCTCAGACTGTATTTGGTGTACCACCTTCAGAATTTCAGTCAGTGATAGTATACTTTAAACTAAACCTCATACAACCTGACTGCAGCCCACTCACCACCAATGTTACATGTCACCACACTTTGAGAATTACTGTTCTACTGCATCTATAGCACTCATTCTACGGAAGAGCTGTACAGTGTAACATTGCATGAATTAGAAAGGTAAATTTTGTCAGTTGAGAGTAGGAAAGAACAAATGTTCTGATTAGTGTTCTCACCACATCGTGCTGAAAAAAAGACTTTTAGAATTTGACTATTGCCCCTAAATTATTTGTGTTGTGTGGGGTTTAAACTGGAATATTTTCACTGTAGTGAAACGGAGTCATACGACTATAACCCCACTTAATACTTAAAAAAATGCTTAATAAAGGTAAATGCTGAACTTCTGGCTATGAATGTTTGTAATATAAGATACTGTTACCTATCTTTGGGGCAGGCATATGTAACTCTCCCATGGAGGTTTTCCTAAGAAGCAAAAAGCATGTGGGGTGGGCAAACTGGTTTGAAAGTGTTTGGTTATGATCTCATATTTTCATTGTCAACAATCTATTGGCTAGTCTAAGCTGCTATCTAACCTTCTCACAACCCCTATTGAATTGAATGGTGTCACTCATATGCAAGACATTTGCTAAACTTAAAAAAAATCCAAAAAACCTTATCTCCCGTCTCATATATTGACTCTTACAGAAAACTCCAATTTTACTGAGTAAACACATCTTGTAAACCCCTTGTCACAGCAGACTCCCTTGTTAACTTTCCCCTTTTTTTTTATGTGTAGTCACTCACCTTTTAAAATATTTCTAAAGCTACTTGATACTAATCCTCCCTCCCCTCAAAATACATAAATGCATTTTGAGATTGCATCTTTGGAACCATCATTGCACTGCTCACAATTACATTTCCACTCTGCTTTTATTCTGTATAACTCTGACAAATTGGCCGTGCACATAGGGGCAAATCCAGTGCCTCACCTCCATGAAGACAATAGAACAGGTGTGGTTGTAGCACATAATGGAGGACTGGGATTGTGCAGAAGTATGCACCTCTATGTGGTCTGAAGTCCTCTTAGGTGGCAATGTAGTGACACATGTTACAATAGACACATGTTAAAGGTGAACAGAGCTATTTCAGCCAGGGGATGAAGTCGCCTTCACAGAGTGGCTCCCCAGCCATTCTGTGGGCTTGTGGGGAAAATGTTTATACCTGTACATTTCACAAGCCCCTAGCTAAGCAACAACTGAGGCTTTGGTCCTGAAACGTTACATGAGAGATTCTGTTATATTAGTATTATTAGGCCTGTATGTTTGTCCTGGTCTCATTTTATGTCCATTATTTTGTTACACACCTTAGGACAAATCTGACATTGGCTACTGTCAGAAAGTCTGCATATAGGAGCGGTAGTGCAGGATGGCAGTTCACTACGCCAATCCAAGTCTCTCGAAAGCAAAAATCCACTGTAAGATTATGCTTAGGGGTCAGAGCATTCTTCTTGGTGTATGCTCCTGATCCAGTAACATATGCTTATATACATATCCCCCTGTCATGTGTCCCTTTACATAACCATATAATCATTGTTCTCCTAGCAGGAAAAATCTGAGCAGGTAAGTGGAAGAAGAAAGTTGTGTGGGTGGCTGTTTCTGATTAGCATATATGTAGGCAACAACTGAACTGTCATTTGTACTGAATTGTATATGCAAACTTCCATCTGAGTTGGTGATTTACAAGTTTAAGATGTAAACGTAAAAATAAAATGTAAAAATTAAATACACTAATATATCACTCAGTATCAGGAAACAAATCTTTTTATTCTACTTCATTATCCATAAAGATGGACTATTGGTATACAGCTATACAGCATCTGTATAAGATGGAGATAGTTGGCCTGACAGAGTATAACGTAAATTACATAAGGACTTTTACATTTGTCTGTGGTGTCACTAGTATCTGGATTTTGGACTTTAATACAGTATTTGTGTTACAAGGAAACAGAATTTCTTATTTAATGTATCTCTGATGCCTATTGCCATGATATATGTACAGGCTTGGAAGGATTTGATTTTTTTCATTAAATGTCGGTAAATGTTGATTTTGCCATATATACACAAACTGACAAAAACATATTTCCATTGATGAAAATAGAAATTCACAAAAAGGTTTCAGTTTTTATTTTGTTTAAAATTTCCCAGGAATTTATCAGTGTTTATTATGAAAAAAAAAAAATAGAAGCAGGTGAAGATCAGTACAATAAATTAATTTCACAGTTTTCTGGGTAAATATTGGGGTTAACATTGGGGGACTGTAGGCACACAAAAAAAAAAAAAAAAAAAACACAAAGACAACCCCAACAAATAGTGAGAAGAAAGAAAACTGAAAATAAAAGCAGTTTAATGGTTTATTTCATGGACTGCACAGTAACAATTTGTGCACATATGCATGCACATGAGTGTGTTCGTATATCTTGCATTACATTGCTTATTTTAACAGAGAGCCTCGTATTTACACTTTATTAACATAAATACATCTACCTAATGTAATGTATTAGATTTTCTTCACATAATTGGTCTTTTCATATACTTGAGTGGTCCAGAATTGTGGTACAAATCAGTTAAAAAAAAGAAAAGAACCCCCCCCACACACACAAATAATAGCTTATGTAAAACCTGGGAAATTTTCAATAAAAATCAATGAAAACTGAAAATGAAGGGCCTTATGGACAGGCAAAGAAAGACAAATGCTGCTTGAGAACTTATTAGAGTTTGATTTTAAGGATATTTACTTAGTATATTTGTATGTGTTATGTTGACAATTTTTGTTTTAAAGCTTTAACTTTTTGAATCTCAACATACATTGTTATTAAATAATTATTGCTTGTCCCCCCATAATTTCACTCAACTGTGAAAATTTGAATAGATAAAAATTGAAAAAAAGCTTAAAAATAAACATTAATATACTCCATCAAAATTATTTTTTTAATTGAATTCTGCCAAGCCTACATATGTGCAGTCTGAATCAACATGCTGGAAATATTGATTTATGTTGTTATTGTTGAAGAAAAGTTAGTGTGCCTATGCTATAATAATCAAAACCTCTCTTCACTCTTATAAGCTGGTGACCTACAGATTTAAGATGTAAAACTAAAATGTAAAAATGAAATACACAGATATATTTTGTTTGGATTCACTCTGTATCAAAATTACCACAAGGTGGGGACAGATGTCATGTAATAAATACCTGAGTCGAACTGAATGTGCACAGCACACTAACAGATCTGCAGGTTCAAGGAATGCATTTAGGGTGGGAGACAAGGTCATTCCGTATCAGGAAACAAATCCTTTTATTCCACTTTATTAATTGCACAATGAACTATTGATAATACACTTGGGCACAGAAACAACTCTCTTTAAGGAACATTAAGGGTGTGATTTAAATTAAAGATTAAGAGCCAAATTAAAGCTCTCAGTCCATCTGTAACTTATCTGGCGCTGATTACAATTTGTGATATATGTGTTATGAAGCAGTGACTCCAAGGCGCCTGTGGGTACTTGCTGTGTATACAGCACAACAAGCTATTGAGGAAATGCCAAAAAGTAATTTTTTCTTTGTTTACTACTGTCTCTTCATTACACAAGCTTGATATTACTCCAAAGGAGATATGGTAAGGGGGGCTTGGTTTTGTGTGTTTTTTTTTTTTTTTAAATCAGTACTTTTTGTAAGTAAATGAACACAACTTAAAACTGGTAACCTACAGAGATACCAGAATATCATAGTTAACACACCAGAATGTAAAAATATAATAATAATAATATATACCTATCTTATAGAACTGAAAGGTCATTGAGTCGAGTCCAGTTCCCTGCCTTCAGTGCAGGACCAAGTACTGTCCCTGACAGATTTTTGCCCCAGATCCCTAAATGGCCCCCTCAAGGATTGAACTCACAAAACCTGGGTTTAGCAGGCCAACGCTCAAACCACTGAGCTATCCTTCCCCTCAACATAGTGGACTCATATATTGTTATATATAGTCTGAATATATTTTAACACTTTTAATGAAGCACATGAAAACTGGAAATAAAGGCCCAATCCTCACGTGTAATCAATGAGTACCCAGTGCATGTCCAGATGTGAGTGCAAAGGAGGCTTTGCTCACCTCCCATCCTGGGCCATCAGCCACCAGACCGGTCCCTGGAATAAATTAAAGAAGCCTAAACCTTGCTATAATCTACCCAGCAATCCACAGCCCCCAGGCTTTGCTCCAGCAGCTGGGGCTCACCAGAAAAATCATAGAGGCCCAACCACAAACTCTGCACTGGTGGCTGGGAAGGAGGCGGCTCAGTAGGCAGGAGTGGCGCCAGGGATTTTGCCGCCCTAGGGGGCAGCGCTCCTCCTCAGTAATCGGCGGCAGCTCCTCCTCTGAAGCTGCGTTCTCGGTGGCGGGGGTCCTTCTGCTCTGTGTCTTCGGGGCACTTCGGCGGTTGGTCCCGGAGTGAGTGAAGGACCCGTCGCCGAATTTCCGCCGAAGACCCAGAGCGGAAGAAGCCCCTCTGGGCAGCCCTGGTTCTCGGCGGTGTTTCCGCGGCCGCTTTTCTTCCCACCCAGAGGAATCGCCGCCGAAATTCTGCCGATGGCGGCGAAATGCCACCCCCCCACATCCTGCCACCCTAGGTGACCGTTTAGTGTCGTCTAGTGGAAGCGCTGGCCCTGTCAGTAGGCCCTGCTTGAAGACTGCTTCACGCCTCTAAAAGGATCTGTCTCAAAGCATTCTCAGTTATGGGATGAGCTACCAGAAGAGATTAGAATGAGATAAAGTCTGACCTATTTTAAAGACCACTGTAAGACGCATCTATTTGCTGAAGTTTTCTCACAGTAACTAAATCCAACAGAGCTTCCTGGAACCCGGGAAGGATAAAGAGCAGAATCGTCTGTGAAGTCCACTGTAGGCATAGGCATGCAGGGCTAATTCATCAGGGCAGGGCCTGCATATTATGGTGGCAAGTGCTAGAAAAACTAAGATAGACAGAGCATCTGTTTAAGATGGAGATAGTTGACCTGATAGATGGCATCACGAGGATCTGGATTCTTCACCTTAACTAATACTGTATTTATGTTAGGAAGAAACAGATTTTGTGGATCTATGGTGCCTATTGTTATTATACACATGCTGTCTGGGTCAATACTGATATATTTTGTTTTTGTTGAAGAAAAGTTAGGGCCCCTCTCCCAAGATACTTACAAGCCTCTACTCCCTCTTATGAGCGGGTAACTTGCTTTCATTTATAGAACTTATAGTACAAGAATCGGAATTGTAAATAGCCCTGGCTTAGCACTTCGAGGAGAAATGCTGCTAGTGCCCTTTCTCACTAACTATAATATTTACATTATTGGACCTTGGGCTCACGTTTCCACATAAAGCTTTAAGTGCAGTTTTGGTAAGACATGAATAGTATTTCAAGTGGACGTTTTGTAGTCATGCTTCAGATGTATCTGCCACTCTGAAATTGACGCTGAATAAGATGGACACGCCTAAGCATCCTTTCAGTAGCCCTCCTGGTGTTCTGTGCAACAATACAAAACACAGTAACTTGAAACATCATCTGAGCTAATACAATTATGCACAATAATTTAGAGAACATAATTGGTGGTTTTAATGGGTTTAATCACCATTAACACTTCATTTCTGTGATGCCACAGAGTAATGTTAACCAGCAAATAGCACTCAACTACTCAGGCCCCCACACTTAGCAATGTGGGCTTAATTTAAAAGAGCTCATTCCCAATGTATGTGTTTTTCATACATCAATCTGTTTTGCTTAAGAAGGCAGGCTGCTTGTTGGAAAATATGGTTAGCGTTTAAAATATGTTCAACTATATTGATTATTACACAGAGGGCCTGATTCTCATTTATACTAAGGCCCCTTTGCCCTGCTCTGGCAGTGTAAATGAGTTTTAGGACTAACCTATAAAGGGATTTAGTGGTCTACCTCACACTTTAGGACCTAAAGCCAAAATTGAGATTCTCAAAATCCCAGTTCAGCTGCCTCCCAACCCAGCATGGCCCTACCTTCCCTAGACAGATGAGGGTGAGTCTACATGAACAATTTGTTCATGGTAAATTTGAGGCATGCATGAATCTATCCCAAATCAACCTGCCTTGGACTAACTGTCCAGATGGACTCTGCTGATGCATGTTAACAGTTCATTAATGTATTCTGATCTAGTCCTATTTCAGTGAGCACTAGGCAGGCTAGCGGGGAAAAGATACACACCCCAACTTGCCGAGAACTAAATGCTCATGTAGAGAAACCCTCGATTTCTGCTGATGGGTATGTGCATGGCTGCTGGAGTCTTGATATCCAGTGCCTACTTCACACCTAACCGTCAGCAAGATTAACAAACTAGGCATCACCTACCCTGCCTGTGGGATCCAGTGTGGTAGGACTCAGGTAACATTAGAGTATGTCAACCAGTTTGGGACCCAGGCTGAAGCTGCCTTCTACCTTATAGCCTGGTGCTGAGAGCACTCCCCCAGGACGTTGGAGACCCACTGGCCTAGGGGGTAATCTGGGGTGGGTCTCCCTATTTCTCCTTTTGAAGCTGTTTCACTGTGTATAAATAAATAATCCCTTGGGCCAGAAAGAGAGTGAGAATGACCCTATTGTCCAGTGGATAGGACACTCCCTTGGGATGTGAGAGTCAGAACCCAGCCTCTGCTCCTGTCCATATTTAATTATTTTATAGAGTGGAACAGCATCAACAGGAAAGACTGAGAGAGCCCCCAGTCTGGAAAATTCTATTGCCTGGGTGTTAGTGCACACACCCAGCCTGGGAAACACCCAAGTTCAACTCCCTCTTCTTCCTGAGTCAGAGTAGAGCCTTGAAACCGGGTCTCCCACTTCTGAGGTGAATGCACTGGGCTATGGGGTATAAGGCCACTGACTCCCCATCCTTGTTTTTGCCAAAAATGGTTGACCTGACTTAGGTGCCTAACTCCAGGAGAGGGTTCATGGCTCTGAATCCTGGGTGGAGGGAGACGCTTCCCTCCAGCTGAAGGTAGGTGCCTAAATCCCTTTGAGGGGTGGAGCTTAGGCCACACCCCTCTCCTTGGCATTTCCTGTTGGCTAGCTTAGGCAGTTTTCTGCTCAACTTGCTGGCTTTTGTTAATCCTATTCTTAGGCACTAACTCGTGTATAGGAGGGAGTCTGGGTGCCTATCATAGGGCTGCAGATTCCACTATGCAGCAGAGTGCCTGAAGTTAGGTATTGGAACACTGAACTTAAATCCCCTTTGTGGATCTAGCCATTAAAGCAAATAAGAATCAGACCTAAATAACTGTCAGTGTTGCACTGTTGCAGAACTAGCAACTGCTTCAACTGCTATCAAGTACTGTCAACAGTGAAGCTTTCTGATATATTTTCTCCTGTCCTGGAAAATACACCGTAATCAAACCTCTGTGATCAGTTCTAGCAAAGAAATATGGTGGCCAAAAGGTAGAATTAAATTAGACATTTCAGGGCAGTGGCCCAGAGAAGTGTTGGTATATGTGCTAGACATTTTTTGCTTGTAGGAACAGAAACAATATTTCCCAGACCACTTTCTCTAGTACAGGTTTCTCAATGTAAGTATCATATTACCCGAAAACCAGAAAAGAAAAGCTTAACTTTTGTTATCTTTCAAAATCCATCTTTTTCCCCCTCAGCATCTCAATTCTGTGATTGGAGGTGTTCGCTAATTTACTGACATCTGGGACATCTTCTGATCAGAAGGCTTTCTTGAACTAATATTAAGATACGATTATAATCTTCTAATTATTAAGAGCTTTAGTTTCAGAAGTGAGAGTTACATCGTGCCTCCATGTTCTCCTCAGCTCTGAGAGATGGATACTCTAAAACAACATGACAGAGAAGCAAAAACATTCTTGTTTTGCAAGCCATATACTTAATTGTAGCCTTCCGTGTATAAACTAAGTTTAGTATAAACTGCATTTTCTGTCAGTTTTTGAAAGCTCAGTTGTATCTGTGTTTTTAAAGATATAACTAATTAGAATATTGTTTTAGAGCAGGAAAAAAAATTCTATCATTGCAAAATATATGATTCTCGCTCTTTTTTTTTTTTTTTTAACAGATTCACCAAAAGGCCCTCACCCATCTGCAGGCATGAATGGAAATGTGCAGCATCCCACCAGCACTGGGCAGCAGCCGGTCTCTGCCATACCCTCTCCAAGTGCCAGCAAACCTTGGCGCAGCAAATCCATGAATGTCAAACACAGTGCCACCTCCACCATGCTGTCCGTGAAGCAGCCTAGTCCCGCCACCTCCCCTACTCCATCTTCAGACAGGCTCAAGCCACCCCTTTCTGAAGGAGCGAAACCCCCTTCATCCGGACAGAAATCCATGCTGGAAAAGTTCAAGCTGGTTAATGCTAGGACTGCTTTAAGACCCCCCTTGTCATCCAGTTCAGGACTCAATGAGAGTGGAAGAGAGGATGATACCTTTTCGGAGTGTGGTGAAATGGACGGCTTTAGCAGTGGGCTAAATAGTGGTGGCTCCACCAGTAGCAGTCCTAAAGTGTCGCCTAAGCTAACCCCTCCAAAAGCTGGAAGCAAAAATCTCAGCAATAAAAAGTCTTTGCTACAGCCAAAGGACAAAGAGGAAAAGAACAGGGACAAAAATAAAGTTTGCACTGAGAAAACAGTAAAGGAAGAGAAGGACCAGGTCACTGAAACATCTACAAAGAAGAGCTCAAAAATTGCAAGCTTGATCCCAAAGGGGAGCAAGACTACAGCGGCCAAGAAGGAAAGTTTAATACCCTCCTCTAGTGGGATACCAAAACCTGGATCAAAGGTACCGACAGCAAAGCAGAGTGCTTCAGCTGTGTGTGCAGGAAATAAAGAGTCTGAAAAATTCAGGACTACAAAGGGCAACCAGTCTCAATCGACAACGAAATCACAAGCTAATGAGAAAGCCTCCACTTCCTGTAGTCTTACTTCTTCTGAAGGAAAAGAATCTAGCCCAGCTCTGACCCCTGGTTCTTCTGCAGTTCTTTCTGTTTCAATGGCTGCAAGCAGTGGACAAGTCACAGGAAATGGCATCGTCCAACTTCCTCAACAACAGCAATATAGTCACCCAAACACTGCCACAGTAGCTCCTTTCATTTATAGGTAAGGTCACTAAAGCAATTTTGTGTTATTATTTATAAGATGTGTAACTGGGACTGATAGAATAATTCATAGAGAATCAAATGGCTAGTGGATTTTATCTGTTTATTCACAAGTTGTACACAAACATGATTTTCCTAACATTTGTGCACTATTCAAAATTACTCTATGAATAATTGCCGTGGACATTTTTTGGTTTGTAGCTCATACTTGGGCAGTTTGTTGAGAGTATTTGCCATTTGAAATTCAAGCTGTTTTGATTGGATACGCAGGTCACATGATATGTTTCTGGTGGATGAGCATAACTCTTAAAACCAGATTTCCAGTGTGGAATACTTTTGCTTAGATTTCAACAGCTATTTTCTGCCAATATTCTGCAATATTTGCTTAGAATTTGCTGTTTCCTAAATATTGTTAAAGTAAACTTTATTGGAATCATCACAGAAGGTGACACAAAAGAGGCATTAGCGAGGGAAATAATTTTAAAATGCTTGCAAATATTCACCAAGGACGAATTGGGTGAGCATGGGGGTTGATTGTAGCATCCTGATTCTACTCTACTGACCCCAGAATAACAATATTGCAGAAGGACAGCTTTAAGTTACCCACCTAGTATAATCTCTTATGTTAGGTAGGATCCGGTGTAGTGGATTGAAAAACAAGAGGTAAACTAGGGCGGCTAGAGATTTTCATTTTATACAATAAGGAAGCTATAATAAGGGAAGCTACTATTCTGGCTGGTTTCAGTAATAGTGATTGCAGTTTAATAAGGTTTCAAATGTCAGCTGTTGAAGGATTTTTAGATTCAGCTGTGGGTAAATTAAACATTTAAAAAGGAAAATTTTGATAAACTGAGAAATGTATTATTAAGTAGAATAGGCTGGCAGTTTTTGTTAGCAAGTGGAACTTGTAGATAAAAATTGGCTAAAGATTAAAGAGGTGCTGGAGTAGACACAGAGGGAGCATATATCATTATGTAAAACTAAACACAGTTTCAGACCCATTGTGGGTGAGTGATAAATTATTTAAGTTTGCTGTGATTAAAAACAGAGCCCCAAAAATTATGAGGGGGAAAGAGCCATAGAGCACAGTTTTTATTTATTTTAATATTTAATAGCTGGCCTCTTCAATTCAATATATAGCCGAGCATGTATAAGAGAAATATTTAATGAATTTATGTGATTCTGAATAACTGAGTAAAGATCACATATTATGGTAATTCATGGTCTGGAACAACTTCAGTGATATATGCAATTTACTATACTGAATATGAGATGGAAATATATATACGAATATAGAGATATACGTGGACCCCATTCTGCCCTCAAATACATATGAAACTAACATTTACCACATGGTGATGCCATTTCATTGCATGTTGTCACAATATGGAAATATGTTATCTTTTTACTATGCTGCATCAAAATGCAAAATACATTAGGACTATTAAAGGGAAGATTCAAGCGTGTATTTGCCAACAGAATTTGGCTTTATGACTAATCCCCAATACGCCTCAACCAACAAAGGCCACTGTATTTGAAGTTAAATCTTGCTTGAAAACAATTCTAAAGGCCAAAGTCTAATCTCACACCAGTGTTAAGAGGAATAACTCCACTGACTTGGCTGGAGTTACTTCAGATGTACATCTGTGGAATTGAGAGCAGAATCTGTCCCACAGATCCTGTACTGAATGCAGATACATGCTAACTCTATTCCTTGTGGGTCTCAAGGTCTTTGAAATAGTAGACAATGATTTTATAGCAGAGTATAAATATAATCAGAGACAGAATATCCATATTTACAAAGTCAGCAGAATTATTCCTGGGGGCATATGGTAAATAGTACTGTACGTGAAGCCACATCGGTGTATTTGCATTTTCTCACTAGTAAACACAACTGTTTTCTTAGTTGGCCACCGCGATGTATGCACATAATTCTCAAGTATGCCTGTTAGCTGCTACAATAACTCGAAAGAATAATGGGCTGATAAACAAAAATCACTGTCCAAAAGAACTGTTTTTACATAGTGCTGTCAGCTGGAAAAAATGCCCAACTTCTGCAAATATACACTGCTGTCCTTGTAAAGTGCTAGGCACAATGTAATTCAGTAGAAATCCACAAAATTCTATATGTAATCCTGCAAACCCCTGTAAAATTGTATCAGCTACAACACAAGGGTCCAACCTGTACAGGCTCCCAACAATGTACCATATGTAAAAAGTAAGTTGTTACTTTATCTGGTTTACTCGCTGGTAACCTCTGAATATCAAATACTATACAGTTACAGAGAGTTTCTTTGGCCCACAATAACACTAATGTGGATTTAGGGATAGTAGAGTAGTAGTAGGGACTGTTGCAAAGGAGTTTCTTTGTGAGATGAGCATGTATTTTTCTTTCAACAAGGAGTATGATGGCATAGTAGCCGTCATGTGTTGTAGGTAATGAGTCCTAGTTGTTGTTAGTGTGTTGTATCTAAAAGAGAATGTTCCATTAGGTATCAGAGGGGTAACCGTGTTGGTCTGTATCCACAAAAACAACGAGGAATCTGGTGGCACCTTAAAGACTAACACATTTATTGGGGCATAAGCTTTCATGGGTAAAAAAAACAAACACTTCTTCAGATGTTCCATTAGGATGCGCTGAAAGGATTTATTATGAGTGGCAGCCCTGAACCCTTAGTGCACAATTGCTATCTGATGTCATATTTATCCCCCTTAAACACCAGGGCATGCAGATTCATCAGGGATCACCAATTCTCTTCAAAGAAAAGAGACCATAGAGGTGAATATGAAGGAATCTAAACTGGTTTGACCTTCATTCCTCCAGCCTCCTCAAAACGTAACAACTTAGACTCAAACACAGTTATGAATGTGCAACTAACAATCCTTTACACGTCGCCTCTGAACTTGCTCCACAGAATCCAACTGATCTAAGGGTACATCTGCACTGGAAGTGGGAGCACGCTCCCTAGCACAGATAGACAGATGCGCTAGGTCTGCTCAAATTAGCATGCTAAACATAGCAGTGTAGCGAGGGGTAGCATGAGCAATGGCCTGGGTCAGCTGCCAGAATACAAACCGGACTGGGATCACCTAGGTACGTACTCGGGCAGCTAGCCTGAGCCACTCTCTATGTTACCCTCGGGTGTAGTTTACTTGCCAAAAGGCTTGATGAGAGGGATGTAGCAGGAAAAGTAATAGGAGGGTCTAAGTAGGTGTACAGTTAGTTAAAATAGTCCTCGTGCTACTTTAGCCTAAGCTTCTTACACACTGAGGGGACTACAAAACTGGTGTAAATTACACCATCATTGAAATTCAGTGAATTTGGCCATGGAATTTTACTCACCTTCACTGTGCTGTTAAGAGGTCAGATAGAGACAGGAGCAAAGTAGCACGATGGAGATACAGTTGCAGGGGAGAGGGAAGAAAGAGGCAAGACTGAAAAGGGAAGGTTTTAATCTTGCCCCACAATATCAGGGATTTTACAACATCATTGCTTACACTTTATATGGGTCATGAGAGGGATAGCTTAATTTATCTTAATTTGGAGTTATTGACTTTACATTTTATTGCCCCAAAATATTATGTGCACAGTATCCCCTAAACATTTTAGAGCAGTGATGATAATATTTTACACTTACATATTATTTTCTCTTTCTGATCTGGGCTGTGTACGCTGCCAATCTTCTACAGAAAGGAAAACCTAAATGAAAGCTTAATGGGTTGGTGTAAATTGTCGTTGCTTCAATGACGTTAGCGAAGTCAAAGGCGCCGTGGCGGTTTACACCAACTGAGGATCTGTCCCAGGTATTTTACACAATCAAAAGTATATCTTTAAAAGGCAATCCTTGAATTACATTCAATGAAGAAATAATTAGGACTTTGGAATAATCGCAGTTAAGTCATGCGATTAACTGAAAAAAATTAATTGCGATTAATCGCACCTCGAAGCGATAGAATACCAACTGAAATTCATTAAATATTTTTGGATGTTTTTCTACATTTTCAAATATATTGATTTAAGTTACATCACAGGATACAAAGTGTACAGTGCTCACTTTATATTATTATTGATTTCAAATATTTGCACTGTAAAAATGATAAATAAAAGAAATACTATTTTTCAATTCACCTTATACAAGTATTGCAGTGCAATCTGTTTATCGTGAAAGTGTAACTTACCAATGTAGATTTTTTTTGGTACATAACTGCACTCAAAAACAAAACGATGTAAAACTTCAGAGCCTACAAGTCCGCTTAGTCCTACTTTTTGTTCTGCCAATCGCTAAGACAAACAAGTTTGTTTACATTTACAGGAGATACTGTTGCCTGCTTCTTAGTTACAGTGTTACCTGAAAGTGAGAACAGGAGTTCACGTGGCACTTTTGTATCTGGCGTTGCAAAGTATTTACGTGCCAGATCTGCTAAAGATTCATATGCCCCTTCATGCTTCGGCCACCATTCCAGAGGACATGCCTCCATGCTGATGATGCTAATTAAAAAAAATAATGTGTTAATTAAATTTCTGACTGAACTCCTTAGGGGAGAATTGTATGTTTCCTGTTCTGTTTTACCCACATTCTGCCATATATTTCATGTTATAGCAGTCTCGGATGATGACCCAGGTCCAGCTCCACAAAAGGACTTAGGTGCCCAACTCCCACTTTAAAAGCTTAAGTCCAAACTTTAGGTGCCATTGAGCGCCTAACTTTGGAGGTGCCTAAATCTCCCTGATGCCTACATTTTTTGCAGTAAAGTCCTTCAGATGCCTTGGTTTCTGCAGCTAAACTTGTGCACAACACCTCAGTCTAGCTGCCCAGGGATGTATCTCATTCCTGAGCCCTCATGCGAGCCTCAGACCAGGAAGACAGTGGTTCAGTTCCTTCCTTTGCCTAATGAGGGGAAAAGATTTTAACATGGATTTCCCATCTCTCAGATGAGTGCCCTAAGCTCCGGACTATAGAATCATTCTTTCTCTCTCTCTGGCACAATGCATATTTAATGATTTATACACAGTGGAATAGCTTCAACAAGAGAGACCCCTATCAGAATCTATCATAGCCCAGTGGCATTTGCCTGAGAGATGGGAAGCCCATGTTCCAATCATTTCCCCTCACCAAGCAGAGGAGGGAATTGAACTGGCATCTCCCACATCCTGGGAGATTCCCTTGACCACTGGGTTAAAGGTTATAAGGGAGCTACTGCTGCCTGCAGCTTTCTGGCCATTTTGTGTGGCGTTAGGGATGTGCCACTGCCATTCTTGCAAGCAATCACAACCTCAGGAAGAACCAAGAGCAAAAGGAGCAGTTTCTTCACTTATAACCCCTAGCCTCCTTAGCCAACACCAGACTTAAAAGCTCTCTCTCTAGTTTTTCCCAGGATCACACTGTGCTTACTGGGCCCTGCTTGGAGTTTTTTTCCTGTCCCTCTCTCTGACCTTCTTTGTTCAGTTTCCACTTATACATACATATATAAATACATATACACACACCTCCACACACACCCCTAATGGGACCATCTGGCCACATGGTGCTAGTTTCTGGGCAGATTCTATTAGGCTTTGTCTTAGATGTTGCACCCTAACTGTCTCTTACAACTATCTTAAATGAAGAGCTTGTTCACACATCTGTTTGAACGAGGTTTTAACTCAACTCATTACAAGGTTTCATCTGGCTCATAACAATATTCTTGAACTTAGACTAGTTGCTAAATGAAGG
Organism: Trachemys scripta elegans; assembly: GCF_013100865.1. Lineage (NCBI taxonomy): Eukaryota > Metazoa > Chordata > Testudines > Emydidae > Trachemys > Trachemys scripta. The sequence goes on from NC_048298.1 coordinate 69,190,774, forward strand.
ATTGTCTGGAAAACATTTACACCTCAGCACACTGTCTGGAGTAAGATTTTCAATATTGATTTAATTAATGAAACAGTTACCACTTTACTAAAAACTGCTCCCTTCTTCTCTTCCGGTTTGGTGGTTCAGATACTTCTATTAGTAGACCACTGGTAAGGGTTTGCAGTTCTATGGGATTTGTACTGCTAAGATAGGTGAAGTATGGGAAGGTGGGTGCTAAGGTAGGGTTGAACCTCCATAGGCACTGAGAAATTATTAATTAATGGCACTGGACTGTTAAGGAGATTTGTATCCTAGCTATAGTATTTTGGGAAGAGTTGAGCTACTCCCTTTAGCTACAGTGGAGGTTCTTTACAACTCAGTATTTACCAATCAGCAAGCAGTGCTTGCCAATACCACAGTGCCTCCTGTGTTAAAGATAAGAAACTACTGTGGTCACCAACTGTGGTAGTGAATGCTGAGTTTTCAGTTGCACCCATTGTCCCAGTAATTTATACATTGGTTATGAAAAAGCTTACGATAGATTGTGGCGCTAAACAAACAGGAAGTCATTTTTGTTTTTAATTGGCAACTCACAGAAACACACAGGAGTGACTTATCTGATTCTGCATTTACATTCACTGTTGTGAGATGAAGATGGCAAATTACCAAAGTCTTGCAATCATAGCTAGCATTATAACACTGCCCACTACATGCTTTATTTTCAACAAAAACACACCAAGGTATTTGAAACGGCTCCCTCTGTACACATCTTTACCTGCCATGTTCCATTGGAAGCATTGGCCTCTCCTCATGAAGTAAAGAGAGAATAAGAGTAGGGAGCATTTGGGAAGATTACAGCAAACATTTTTGGCTTATTTCTCAGATAAAACTATAGCCCAGTACTTCAGTTGTCTGTTGTTTATTACCTAATGATTATTCTTTTTTTATATATTTTTGTACAGTTGTGATGCTGACCTAGCCCTTAGATCAAATAATCAGTAAAATCCACCCAAGACAGTTACACCTCTGGGAGTTGTCAAAAGAAAAATTAAAAAAAACAACATCATATGGAATCTTTCGGAATGTCAAGTAATAAAATTTTAGACGTCATCTGTGATTATCAAAGGATGGATATTCCATTAAAAACAGGAAGTTATTGACGGTGTTAAAGATATTCATTATTGTGTGCAGAGGTCCAAATTCTGCTCTTCATTTAACCAAAATTTAGTGGGGTTTCGCAGACATAGTTGAGGGCAGAATTTGACCCATGTTTTATTGAAGTCTAATTGGAGGTAAAAGATGTTTCCTATTGTTATGATTAAAGCAGAAAGGAGATTATCTTGTTTTCATGACAGTTGTTTAATTAGACCTAATTAACCTTCATTGCAAATGTTCAGTGCTGGAAGATAAGTCAGTGGTGGGGCTTTGACTCACCTGCAATTTCATTTGCTTTCTTTGATCTCAACACAGAGGTGCAAGAATTAAAAAAAAAAAAAAAAGAAAGAAAGAAAGAGGGATGGAGGAGTAATATTTAAGGTTAATGAGCAAGTCATTTAATTTTCTGTGTGCTGGCCTGCAGACATTGGGCCAAATTAATCCCTGGTGTAATTCTAGAGAAGTCATTGGAGTTACACCAGGTATTATTATGGTTCCATTGATTTTGCTCCTCTCAGTGCACTGGAAAAGGCTTATCATTCGCAATGCAGATTGCACCAGTCTTCACTGCTGAAGATATTTGTTAGCAACAAGTGGAACTAAAATGGTCCAACTAAGCAAAGGAATATCTGGATGTTTGATCAGAACCTTATTCAAACTACCACGCCCCGTAGGCAGGGCCAGATTGAAGCAGTCCCGAACTCTAGGCACACCCACATATGTGGCCCCCACACCCACATCTTGGCCCTCCCTTAATTTGAGCAATAGTGGCAGGGTCCATCACTACAGTAGCTGAGGAGCCCACTACCACGCCTGTTTGGACAGGCTGGGGTCTCTCTCTTCCCCTGTGCCTGGACAGGAGGGGGTCTATCCAAAAAGAAGGATTCAGCCTCCCACCCAGGCAGAGGATTCTACATATGTGTGGGTGTGCCCACTGCCATCACCCCAGCAGAGCCCTAATGCTGCCTCAGAAGGAGGGCCCAAATGCCAAGTCTCTACTGAGGTGGTGTCAGCAAGGGCCCCCAGAGTTCCAGAGGCTTGGTGTGCTCTAGTGGTGGTGGGAGCCAAACATTCTCCTCCCCCCCCCCTCCCCCCCGGCTCAAGTGGCCACTGTTCCTCTCTCTTCTGGAGCAGATACCTTCTTGGCCTCCGACTTCCAGAATAAATAGAAGGCTTCATGTACTCCACTGCAAGTTGAACTTAAATTCTGCTGCAAGAGCCTTGAGTTCTTCCATGGAAATTCTGTAGCAGCTTTAGATAGTCAAAACAACTGGTGTTTTATGTAATGAAATATAAAAATGCCGAATACAGCCAGTACAGCAATTTCTGTGTTGTTTATTTTGGTAGCAAACCCAAATTATTTTACATTGCTCTCACACTTTCAGTTTTGAGTCAGATAAATGGGGCAGATATTTCATGCGTCCCAGAGTTATTGTTTCTGGCTTTCTGCAAACTAGAGTGACCAGATGTCCCGATTTTATAGGGACATTCCCGATTTTGGGGTCTNTGCAAACTAGAGTGACCAGATGTCCCGATTTTATAGGGACATTCCCGTTTTTGGGTTTTTTTTCTTATAGGGGCCCCTTTCCCCCCCCCCCCCATCCCTGTCCCTATTTTTCACATTTGCTGTCTGGTCACCCTACTGCAAACACAAAAAGACATCACTGTATCTTTTACACTTGGTTCATGTTTTGAAGTTATTCTTTGCAACAATGAAGACTAGAAATATAATTATATTTTTAAATTATAGCTTAGCTTATGATGTCATCATGTGGCTCCAGGAGGCAAGTCCTTGGCATGGGCCTAGTTTTCTATGCCACAATCAACCTTGCCCATGAGGTCTGTAAATTTGGTGTAGAAATCTTGCAAGTGTTTTTTCTCACAGTATTTCACTAATTCCACTCCTGGTCCCAGCTTGAATCAAGTTTTTGAAGAGTAAAGAAAATAGAGGAGGACGAGGTTCTATAAATGAAATGTGTCATATTGCTAAAAAGGTTTGGGTTGAGCTTGGGGAAGAGAATGCTTAGGGTGGTTCTCATTTTATCTACACAGAATTGCCCATCAGGGTAAGAGCCTTTTCACCTCTTCATACCCTAGTTATGACCATACAGTCTTTCCTGCTGAGTGAGATTCCTCATTATCACTCTGCTACTTGGGACCCAATTCTGAAAGACTTTGAGTGTAAAACTACCAGGGATGTCAGTGGGAATACCATGTTTGCAGCCCATGGAGTCCTTGTAGTATTAATTAATTAATTGGTGTGTCACAGGAAATAACAACACCCAAGAATCAAAAACAGTTCATATGATGGTAGTTAGACATTTGCCTCTTCACAATTTCCCAAAACTACAAAAACTGGCTATAAAGACTATGCATGTTGCAAGCTATCGTTTGTGTTTATATTTCTGTTTAATAGTTTTAAGTACCATAAAGAGGTAAGAATTCTACTCAAACAGATGTGTTTGGTTCTTTGTATATTGAGATCTGCTCCCTCATTCACTTAAATGAGTTGCTGAATAAATCCATTAAATACGAAACTTTGAAATAAACATAGGAAAATAATTAACAGGTTGCTATTTCATAAAATAAATTGTTTTAAAAATTAATCCTCAAATTCATCCAGTATTTTTATCAGCTACTCCTATGAAAGGCATCTGTGCGGGGGCTGCCCCAAAGAGCAGCTTGTGCTTCCCATAGTATGTTGGGGAAATGGGAATTTTAGGAGTCTAGCTGTAATTTTAAGCTTTCAAAATTGGGAAATATATATACAAAAGGTTTTAGCAGGCCCTTATCACAAATCAGAGGCAATTAGTGTTTTGGCATGTAATTTATGATTGCCAGCACAGGCAGTAAGAATGGCAAAACTGAACTCTAGATTAAGATTTTTAGAGGGAGTTTTGTGTCTTGTTGCATCCTGTTCACACCATTCTGGTTTTTTGTTCTTTTTCTACTAATGTACAAACACAGTGGTGACCATTAAAAATCATGATATACCAACAGTTTCCCCATCCTGCTTTCTGAGACATTGCAGATTTTCCCTAAGAAGAGGCAACTATTGTAGGAACCCTTGGGAAATATTGACTGAGTAATAGTTTACCCCTCTATAATGGCAAATAAAGGTATCCAGTACTGTACTCCATAGTGTAACAACATATTTTATATATATTTTAATAGTTACATATATTTAGTTCACATATGTTCTCAAGAATACGGGTCATTTGTTAGCAATCTAATAGAAACGTATAATTATTTCTGTATCTCAGCATTTCCCAAGAGCTGGGCGGTCACATGACTAACAGTAACATCATGAGGAGGAGCCAAACTGCACATAACTTTGAACATTTGGGGATAGATTTTGATTTTGGATAGCCCTAAGCAAGGGATTGTGTGTAAACTGTACTGCTCCAGGGATGCCCCAGGGGATAGACACATGCCTCTTGAGAATCAATTCATCCATTTCTTCCCCCTTTGTTCCCAGGGATAATTTACTGCTGACCTTTAACAGCAGTAAATTACTATGCTTCATACCCCTCACATATACATAGATGCTGTCTTAGCTATTCGGGCCATTGAGTTGGGGGTTAGACTGTTCCCTACCTAAATATTGCCCACCTGTGTCAGGGAAAGATTAAGCAAACAAGGGCCCTTGCTTATCCCTGTGTTCCCTGGCTCAAGGCTAGGTTGTTTATATAGGGATGTAAAGTCCTTACTCCCTTGGCGAAGTGTATAGTTTAAGACAGACTGGAGCACTATGTAATTAGGATAGAATGTGGCATTCATGATATTTTCACTGTATGCCTTTGGTGAGATGAATACAGTGCAAAAAGATTCCAGTTATGCCCTGAATTAACTTTTACCATTGCTGTATGTAAAACAGACATCTGTTATAATGAGTCTTCTTGGTTGATTTCAGAACCCACTCAGAAAATGACAGTACCTCTTTACCACCTGCTGACTCCTGCACCAGTCCTACTAAAATGGATTTATCATACAGTAAGACTGCCAAACAGTGCCTAGAGGAGATATCTGGTGAGTGGCATGTGGGAAAAACCTCAGTATAGAAATGTTATATTTCTTTGTTTACATAGCTCTCCTACTAATAGCTTAGCAATGGTTTAAAATAATACCTTTGACCTCTATTCATTATATTAAATATGCAGAGAAAGTGGGTCAAACGCTGTTAGCACTTCAACTGCAAATTCTTTTATCTAAGCTGTCTCACTTAGAATATCCTCTTCATCATTTTGCAGAAACTGGAATGTTCATAAATTAGGATTTCAAGACATTATTATTGTCAGTATCATATTGAATACTCTATGAGGAACCTTGGGAAGCCTATCTCGTAATGTGTGACACTGGGAGAATAAGATCAAATCAAAATGTCAGAAGCTGAAGTGTTAATAACATAACATTTTTATTTCTGTAAGTGAATCTAGATTCAAAAAAGGGAGTAAATGAACAAATCCTTAAGTTGTGCTAGCCTGTGGCCCACTCAGCAAGGTTCTATCTTGGGGTTCCCTCTAAATATGGGTTCAAGTCCTTACCAGATTACAATTTTACAAATGAGTTTGTGTATTTTTTTGCAACTACGGGTCAGATCATCAGCTGTTGTACATCGGCATAGTCCTTTGGTGTCAATAGAGCTATGACAATTTACATCAGCTGAGGATCTGGTCATAAATCTAGCTATCAATGGGCACAAAACGAAGTATGTCACAACTGAGTTTCGCATCAGGATTGAATTGCATAGAAGAGCTGTGTACTTTCAAAGGGCCTGCTTGTCTGAACTGTGGTTTCCTTTTTTTTACTCTGTACCATTACTTTCAAGCTCACTTTTATGAGCATAAAGGGTGAATTTGTGGTCCATTGAAGTCAACTGGACTTTTGTCATTTTCCCCCAAATTTTCAAAATTCAAACAAATGTTAAAAACACATCTGGTTTTTCTCACTCAAGATATAATTTGTTTAAAGGAAATCATTTGACACATATAAATCTGAAAAGCTATCTTCGAGAAAGGATGATCAAATTGCCCCAGTTTTGTCAGACTGCTTTGGCATCTAGCCTGATTCATATTAAAATGGAGGTTTTATCTTGTTTCAGTATAGGTAACTGGCTCTGTCTCAGTTTTTCCTCAAGTGTCTCCAAACTGACGTCCCTCACCTGCCAAATTCTGGATCAACTTTTTGACAAGTAGCCCAATCTGAAACCTAATTAAGTGTTCCCTTTAGGTTCCACTTAGATCTGTATTATCATGGAAACTTCTTGCAAAGGGAAAATGCATTCCAAATTAGCTAAACTTTATCGTTCCTAAAGGCAGATACATGGCTCATTGGTCTTACTGTAGGCATAACAATTAAAAACATGCACATCTAAATAGGTGTAAATATTACAAAAGATGTTTCACTAAATTATCCGAAGGGATGGTAAAAAATCACTTTCGTGCCTGCTGTAATGATCCTCTAAGATAGCAGGTATCCAGCCCTTTTACTGTTCTGTGTAGAAGTGGAAAATGCAACAAAAAAGAGGAAGTGGCATATGGGGCACTAAAGAGACATCAGAGATGTTTCTGATCTCATTATTCAGACTCTGTCATTAGCTGCAGACGGCCATAATGGGCAGCATGGCGGCACCACTGCGAGAGTTCAGCCATTGGCTCATTGTAAATTGGGCACACGGAGGAAACCAAATGTGTGTCACTCATAATTGGCAGTTAGAAATATGAGGAATGGCTGGATCAAACAATCACCCTGTGCAGCAGATATATTATTAGCTATATATATGTGCTGAAGAATATCATTTGGAATCTATTCATGTGCTGGCTATTCAGGAGACTGCTCTAGAATGAGCTAGACCGGGGTAAGAGAGAGATTTCCAAGCTCCCAAGTATATTCCGGCCACTCAGTGGGCTCATCATCCAGCAAGGGGTGTCATCTGTACCAAGGACACATGCAAGGGTGATTTTTGTGATATGGACTCTTAAGTAGAAAGAACAGGAGAGCAATTATGAGTTGTTTTGTCTTTCCGTAAATTTTCTCTATTACTTTCTATTTAGGTTCTTATACTGTGCCTGTTAGCATGTTACCTGAGCCCCAGGCTTGTTTTGGTTTTTGAATAACTTGATACCCAAGCCCAATAGCCAGACGTACTCTTAGTCAAAAAGGGTCTAATCCTGCAAGGTGCTGAGCGTCCCCTGCAAAATCATTTATACTAAGGGACTTGAGGTCATTCAGCCACTCACAGGACTGGGCTAAGAAAGTTCTGTCCCATTTGTGTATTTGTTTCATTTGTCATTCTGGTCTTTATTATTGTTTTAAAAGTGCCAAGTGTTTATTGGGTGTTTTACAATAAAAATAGAAAGACAAGATTCCCCAGCTCAAAGTTCTGGCAAGTCTAAGGGCCTGAGCCTGCTTGCAGTGCATAAAGTTAAACACATAAATTCATAGATTTATAGATTCTAGGACTGGAAGGGACCTCGAGAGGTCATCGAGTCCAGTCCCCTCTCCGCATGGCAGGACCAAATAGACCATCCCTGATAGACATTTATCTAACCTACTCTTAAATATCTCCAGAGATGGAGATTCCACAACCTCCCTAGGCAATTTATTCCAGTGTTTAACCATCCTGACAGTTAGGAACTTTTTCCTAATGTCCAACCTAGACCTCCCTTGCTGCAGTTTAAACCCATTGCTTCTTGTTCTATCCTTAGAGGCTAAGGTGAACAAGTTTTCTCCCTCCTCCTTATGACACCCTTTTAAATACCTGAAAACTGCTATCATGTCCCCTCTCAGTCTTCTCTTTTCCAAACTAAACAAACCCAATTCTTTCAGCCTTCCTTCATAGGTCATGTTCTCAAGACCTTTAATCATTCTTGTTGCTCTTCTCTGGACCCTTTCCAATTTCTCCATATCTTTTTTAAAATGCGGTGCCCAGAACTGGACACAATACTCCAGCTGAGGCCTAACCAGAGCAGAGTAGAGCGGAAGAATGACTTCTCGTGTCTTGCTCACAACACACCTGTTAATACATCCCAGAATCATGTTTGCTTTTTTTGCAACAGCATCACACTGTTGACTCATATTTAGCTTGTGGTCCACTATAACCCGTAGATCCCTTTCTGTCGTACTCCTTCCTAGACAGTCTCTTCCCATTCTATATGTGTGAAACTGACTTTTTCTTCCTAAGTGGAGCACTTTGCATTTGTCTTTGTTAAACTTCATCCTGTTTAACTCAGACCATTTCTCCAATTTGTCCAGATCATTTTGAATTATGACCCTGTCCTCCAAAGCAGTTGCAATCCCTCCCAGTTTGGTATCATCCACAAACTTAATAAGCGTACTTTCTATGCCAATATCTAAGTCGTTGATGAAGATATTGAACAGAGCCGATCCCAAAACAGACCCCTGCAGTACCCCACTCGTTATGCCTTTCCAGCAGGATTGGGAACCATTAATAACAACTCTCTGAGTACGGTTATCCAGCCAGTTATGCACCCACCTTATAGTAGCCCCATCTAAATTGTATTTGCCTAGTTTATCGATAAGAATACCATGCGAGACTGTATCAAATGCCTTACTAAAGTCTAGGTATACCATATCCACAGCTTCACCCTTATCCACAAGGCTCGTTATCCTATCAAAGAAAGCTATCAGATTGGTTTGACATGATTTGTTCTTCACAAATCCATGCTGGCTGTTCCCTATCACCTTACCACCTTCCAAGTGTTTGCAGATGATTTCCTTAATTACTTGCTCCATTATCTTCCCTGGCACAGAAGTTAAACTAACTGGTCTGTAGTTTCCTGGGTTGTTTTTATTTCCCTTTTTATAGATGGGGAGTATATTTGCCCTTTTCCAGTCTTCTGGAATCTCTCCCATCTCCCATGATTTTCCAAAGATAATAGCTAGAGGCTCAGATACCTCCTCTATTAGCTCCTTGAGTATTCTAGGATGCATTTCATCATGCCCTGGTGACTTGCAGGCATCTAACTTTTCTAAGTGGTTTTTAACTTGTTCTTTTTTTATTTTATCTGCTAAACCTACCCCCTTCCCATTAGCATTCACTATGTTAGGCATTCCTTCAGACTTCTCGGTGAAGACCGAAACAAAGAAGTCATTAAGCATCTCTGCCATTTCCAAGTTTCCTGTTACTGTTTCTCCCTCTTAACTAAGCGGTGGGCCTACCCTGTCTTTGGTCTTCCTCTTGCTTCTAATGTATTGATAAAAAGTCTTCTTGTTTCCCTTTATTCCCGTAGCTAGTTTGAGCTCATTTTGTGCCTTTGCCTTTCTAATCTTGCCCCTGCATTCCTGTGTTGTTTACCTATATTCATCCTTTGTAATCTGTCCTAGTTTCCATTTTTTATATAACTCCTTTTTATTTTTTAGATCATGCAAGATCTCGTGGTTAAGCCAAGGTGGTCTTTTGCCACATTTTCTATCTTTCCTAACCAGCGGAATAGCTTGCTTTTGGGCCCTTAATAGTGTCCCTTTGAAAAACTGCCAACTCTCCTCAGTTGTTTTTTCCCTCAGTCTTGATTCCCATGGGACCTTACACGTGCATAGGTCTCTGCAAGATCAGGGCCTAATTTTAGGTATGGGGTAACAAAAAATGAGAAGGGGAAAGAGAGCAAGGAATAAAGTAATAGACTTTATGCTAGAGTAATAAAATAAATTCTAATCCCAGTTTTGCTACTCACTCACTGTATGACCAAGAGCAAGTTAGTTAAACTTCCTTCACCAGTTTCACCATCTGTAAAACGGATGTTTGCCACCCTACATTGCAGGGGTGGTGTGGGCGTTAATAAGCCAATTATTTAGTAGCACTTTGAAAAAATGTACATCTCTATAATTGCAAAATATTATTTTAATAATCTAATTATGTTACTAGGCTTTTACACAGTGTTTACATGTTTAAAGAGTTTAGCATACCTGTTAAGGCTGATTCCCCACTCTGGCACTTCAAGTGCAGAAGGTGCGGGCCCAGAAGGACTCTAAAAATTAATACTTGCCATCCCAGGCTTGTATTAAACTCCCAAGGTTACAGCTTTTCTCTGACCTAGGATGGGTAGATGCTGCCACCACCCAAGTGCAAAAAAACCCCCCTTTGAGAACCCAGGAAGGCTCACTTGGGAATTTCATCCTGTGGGGTACCCTCAAGCCCTTTCACCTCCCTCCGAGGAAGAGCTGAGAATAAAAACAAAGGAAATCAGATGTTGCCACCAGCTAATTAAACAACATGTGCACAAACCTCTTAGGACACAAACATCCAATTCTGTTCTTAAAAAAGGTAAATTTTATTAATAAAAAAAGAAGAAAATGCATCTGGGACTTAGGCTTTTGCTAGATATATATAAAAAAACAATTATAAGGAGTCAACATCAAGAATAGCTCTCCTGAGGTCCAGCTTAAAGGTTACAAGCAAAACAGAAGCTCCTGGGGTTAGCACAGAGGAATCCACAAGCCATAAAGAAATAAAAGGGATAAACCTAATCATGTCTTCCTAGACATTTCCTAATCTACTTACATATCTAGAGTTTTAGATGAGTAGTTTCTAGGTATAATACTAGTATTTTTTCATACCTGGCCTAAGCTTCTCACATCATAACTGCCCCCTGTCTGCCTCTCCCTGAGAACAACAGAGAGACAAAAGGGGAGTCTTGTTTCAATTTTAAAAATTTCTAGCCTTCCCATTGGCTCTTTTGGCCAGGTGCCCACTCAATTCCTTTTACCTATGTATAGCAGTAAGACTTTTAACCTTTTACAGCTAAAAGCAAGTAAAGAACAGCTACTAAAAACGATTTTATAGCTACTAGCTGGCTGGGTGTTCATAAAAGGGAGCTACCCCCACCCCCTTCATTTATCACAGTCCATAAATAATTATACATGAAGTTGCAAATATTGGCTAATTATAAATGTACCATTCATGTGGAAGCACTATACAAAAGTTAGGGAGGAGGTAAGGAATCATTTTAAGAATTAGAATTATATCCCAATATTAGCAGTGGGATTAACATATCCACTTTGTATTTTCAGATGTTCACATTTACTGCACTTTTTTCCCCTTTCTAAAAGAAATACTTAAAGAGGATGTTGTAAACCATGTACACATGTACTAAGAATTAACTAAATTTAGCATGTTATTCTAATTCTCAGGATTTTGAGGTTCTATTATATAATTCATTGACAAAGAGCCAAACTGTGTATTCAAATATCAATGAAAGTTGTGTGTGCTTATCTGAGAACAGAATTTGTCTATAGATTATTACATTTTTAAATCATTTTTAAGATTTCTTTGTATGTAATGCATTATACAAAATAAGGTTTATTATTACTATAATCATGGGGTTGGGAAAATTCCCTATGATTGTCCTCTCTAAAAATGACACTTCCATCTTTAGGGTGGGGAGTATATTAGATTATCATGTAATTGAGGAATATAATGTAACATTTGCTACCTCAAAACCTCCTAATGTGATTTCTTTCTGTTCTTGTTCATGGTTTTAGTTATGTTTCTTTGTTATATTTTTTTTTATTTAAAATGGGAGAATGAGCTTTAGAAGACTACATTTCAGTAAATAAACCTGGGATTCTTCCATATTGCAGTCTTAGGTATGGTCACATTATGGGGGTACATGGTAGATCAGAGGGTAGGTTAAAATTATCATTACAAAGGGAAAGTTATCATAATTCAGAGTTCTTTGTGCTGTGCATTCATCCCAAGGTACATGTGTGCCTCTAATGTATTTTAGGGGATGATGAGGGGCACCTGAGACAGGGTCCCATGGAAAAATAGTATGTGATCATGCAATAAATGTCTGTAGTACATTACATATGCACAAAAAGGGACAAATTAAGATTGCACATGAAACCTTAATTGTAACATTTATAACATTTAAGTGCTTGACTTTGCTACCTTAATACAGTAAATAAGCTGTTTTATCCAGCACTTCACCAATCGGAAAGCTCTATAAACTGGCATCTCTGATCTTCATTAAAAGTCCAGTTTATAGTCCGGTTGGCACAGGTGGGCAGGGTGTTGGGGTGCAGGAGGGGGCTCAGGGTGCTGCATCCGGGGGGCACTTACCTTGGGAACCTCCCTGCAAGCGGTGACCTGTCCCAGCTGCTCCTAGGCAGAGGCACTGCCTCCACCCACCGGCGCTGCCCCCCCATTGGCTGCGGTTCCTGGCTAATGGGAGCTGCAGAGCCAGTGATCTGGGCGGGGCGGGGGCAGCGCACAGAACCGCCTGCTGTGCTTCTGCCTAGGAGCAGCCAGGATAGGTCGCTGCATGTGGGGAGCCACCCAAGGTGAGCACCCCCCGGATCTGGCACCTTGAGCCCCCTTCCGCACCCCAATCCCCAGCCATGCACGCACTCCCTAACTCAAAGTCCCTCCCTCTTAGTTAACCGGCATTTTTCACTTACCAACACCCTCCATTCCTCCAACATGCCGTATAAAACAACTTTTACTGTAACATTTTAAATGTAGTTTTTGGTTTTTATTTGTTGCGTATCTATCTATCTAAAATAGGTGTATATAAAGTACACGCTTTTCTGCTGCCAGGTAGGCCTTGTTGCTGACTGCAGTATACCATACACAGTGGTTGGCTGGAGAACTAGATGCATTTCTCAGATTCCACACCCTTGTGGATGATATGTGTGGGCAAGCCCATTAACTCTCTTGAGTAGTATGGAGGAGTCCTGCCCTATTGCTTATACTGAGGAACAAGACACTGCCTCCTTCTCCCCGTTGCACACTAGTGCTGTATTAATTTGAAAATGAAGCAATTGAAAATAGTCCTTTGGCCACTAGCATCGTTCAAACAGAAGAGTGTTGCTGATATTCTTTCTCTCTCTTTCTTTTTGGATGGCCAGGGGAAGTGGAGTAGGGCTGGATTTCCTTTAGTTCATTTCATTTTGAACAACCTTTCCAGCTGAGTATCTCATCTTCTTTCCTGTACACTCTGTGTCTAGAGGGGTCCAGCAGTGATTTAGTTTTCAAAGTGATTATCACTTGACACCATACCATTAGATTTCTTTCTTTCTTTCTTTCTTGTCCCCCAGGAAAAATGCACCCCTCCATTTTGTTGCTAGGAGATATATTTTTACCCAGCCCTACCTTCAGTAGCAGCTGTAAAGTGAGAGAATGAGAAGCAAATACGATACTGGAGCAACTCTTAATGCCCATCTATTATTAATATAGCAAGTCTTCAAATAATCTGTCCTTGTGTATCATTAACTCCTGCGGTTTTCCACAATACAGTATGTTACAGGTGTATCATGATACTGACAGAATCAGTGTATTGTTATGTAGCATTTCTATATTTATATTTGGACATTTCTGCACAGTTTTTGGCCACATTGATTGCTTCTGGGTAAACCTTTCTGTTTCAAAGATGGGATAAAATTCTACTTTAGTGCTAATTTTCTGTTCAAGCATCTTAATTATTGATACAAGTATTTTTTCCCACTGGGAAAAGATATATTTAAATGTTAGTCTCCTTTCTTTGTATATGTAAAAGCAACATTTAGCTCTTGTGAACTTTGTTTCAGACTTGAAATTGGGTAGCTTTGTAAGAAAATGGTATTCTTTCTATAGAGTATTTTATTTAATACATTCCTTTTTGAAGGTTGTGAAGCCTTGATTTTTATCAGAGCTTTATAATTCCATAGTAGCTTCTGAATCCCAAGAATTTTTTTGAAGGAGGAAATGAAATCTCTCACTTTATAAATCACTGCCACAGAGTGGGTAGCATCAGGCTCCATTCTTTAGTTTCTTTATCCTCTTAAATTATATTTATTCATTTACAGCAGAAATTGCAAGATTCAAGAAGCATTTGCAAATCTGCTTTTTAACTGCCTGCAAAGGGAGTAGCAGGGAGAAGGAACAAATAGTTTGTCATTCTTACCTTCCAGGAAGAAAAATAGCATTTCAGTGTGAGCTAGGGCTAATATTGTAGCAGCCCATTCAGGTGAAGCTGTGTCTTGAAACCTGTGGCATTTTAAACTGGACAGAGGCTTCTGTGTCTCCGGTTTAATTCACCAGGATGTTTGCTGCCATGGCAGCCAGCAGCATCCACTGCAGTAGCAGAGAAGAGTCATAGATCTGGGAATGCAGGTTGAATACTAAAATGTGAGGAGGCTTGTGCAGAGCTTTGCTTCAGTGGTTAATTTTGGCTCTTATTGAGCTCTGACGTGTAGGCTGTACTTGCAGCTCTGTGTCAGCCCATCTAAAGTACAGAGCTGTGCATTGGGATCGGTCATGCTCTGGTGAGAGGGAAAAAAGGCACAAGACAGTACTTGCGCTGTACTTTGGATTTCAGAACACTGCAGTTGTAGAGAGAGATGCAGGCCCATCATTCTGATGAGACTGGTGATTGGATGAAGAGGGGAGAACGCAGTTGGCTTTTGGGATTATTTCTATGTGGGAGCAGAGTGTTTGATCAACTCTCTTCTGCTTGAGAGAAATTCGAGTAAAAATGCCTGTAAGTATTGCAGATTAACATGACTGGAAAGAAGTGGCTTAGCACAGGCAGCAATGTAAATTTAGAGAAAATGACTGTGTCTGTCTAGTCATTTACAGCACATAAACTGGATGCTTGAGCTTTGCTTTTCATTACAAGTGCAAAGATGTGCTACATGGTGTGTGCATCGTACAGTACTGAAAGGGTCACATCTGAGACCTGCTTAAAGATTTGAGCTACTGTAGATCTAGGAATATGAAATCTGGCTGAGGTGAAGCTTTAGCTGAAAGGATGCAACGACCTGCTGAATTATCAGTCTTTAAAGGCAAGGCTGTTAGAAGAGGGAATGCTCGTCTTCAGAAACAGAAGTCTTTGACCAACCTTACACTCATAAGTGAAGGGGAGAAGAGACGATACTCATACAGGGAGAACTGGTTTGGAAATGCCTCAAAATCTAGCCAGAATTGTCATCAGAGAGAGGCAGAAGTTGGAGATAGAATCTCATTGTCCAAGTTGCTCTCGCAGTCGGTGCATTCTCTTTACCATACCAGCAGTGCAACACCCCAGGAAACTGAAGTTTTACCACCTGCTGGAAGCAATAAGTCAAGTAGAAGATCTGGAGGCCAGTCTACAGATGAAGGTTTTGAGGTTGGTAATGAGGAAAGGGACAAATCAGATGATGAAAATGTCCCCTGCAAGTCAAATTTCACTAGCAGGAACTGGGCAGGGGCAGAGGAAGAGGAAGAAGGCTGCCTCCGTGAAGGGACCGCACATCTAGATGAGGATGTCATAATGACAATGCTGGGCGACCTAGAACAAGTACTTTACACTGATATATTAGGTAAGTTTATTTCCGTTTGACACAAGAAAGGGCAGAGAATTACGTAAGTGTTAGACCAGATCTGCATGGAGCAGACTTTGTTGTTGACAGTAATATTGTGAGACAGAATTGGGTTTGTTTGCAGTGGTATGTAAAATTGAATTTTAGAGTATTCCTCTCTTGCTTCCTTTCTTCCTTTTAGCTTTAAAGAGTGTAGGAAATGAAGACTAGTTTCTAAATCTTTTTTAATAGGTACATCAGCAGCAATACAGCATGTGAGTAATTGAGCAGTTTTCTTAGCTCTTTAAAAATAAAGTGAAACGTTTATTAATAAATATTTTATTTCAATTTTAATAACTTTCCTTCTCATTAATGTAAAATTAGGCTCCTTGGATTCTTAACAAGGATTGTTTTATGTAGGGCAAGCAATATTGTGGCCTACTTATGACTTTATCCTCACATTTTCCCTGCTCCCTGCAGGTAATCTCATCCATAAACATGGAATTTCAATAGAATTGTGGGTGCCAAAGCTTCACATTCTAGCTACATCAATTCGTGATAGCAAGCATCTAAATTTCACAGCTGTAGGAGCTTCAAAAAGCTTCTGTGCTGCTGGTATTACTTTTCATCTCATTCCTTGGAAGGATGGGTTGCCCAAAGTGTTCATTTCAGAAGCTTTGTGCTGTTGTGTAGGGAAATGGTTGAATGGTATGCGTCTTTTGCCAAGGCTGTAAAGTGTGTATCTAGTCTGTAGGTTTCCTACTGGTACATATTTAGACTCAGACTGGAGTTAAAGATTTAGGATGTAATTTATGAAGAAAGTGAAATTTGGTAAAAATGTTTCATTTTAAACTAATATAGCAATTAGATATATTCTTAACTTTTAGGACCAAGAGTACTTTACACTGAGGTGCCAGGTTTGACTTTTTGCATGGAGATTAGGGAACAGGTAGTTAAGAAATCTGAATTGTATACCTGACTCTGTCACTTGCACCTCTGTGAGCCTCCCTTTCCCCACCTGCAAAATGAGGATAAGTATACCTTCCTTTGTAAAGTGCTTTGAGATCTAAGGAGGAAAAATTCTACTTATTATTATTACTATTATCTGGAAATACTTTGATGAAAGGTCCTATATAAGTGAAATTATTATTTTATTATTATCTGCTTCAAGCATTAATTATGGTTAAGGCTACATTTTAGTCATGGGTATTTTTAGTAAAAGTCATGGACAGGTCACAGGCAGTAAACAAAAATTCACATCCCGTGAACTATCCATGACTTGTACTATATACCCCTAAATCTTGGGTACTCGAGCTGGGGACCGGGGGTGCCACAGATGCTCGGGGCGGGGACACCATGGGTGCTCTGGGGGGAACAGCCCGAGACCTCCAATGGTGCAGGGGGATTGGGGGGCTGGCAAGCTCCCTACCCAGCCCCGTGTGGCTCCCTGGAAGCGGCAACATGTCCCTCCCTCAGTTCCTAGGCAGAGATGTGGCTGGGGGTCTCTGTGCGCTGCCTCCGCCCTGAGCACTGGCTCTGCAGCTTCCATTGGCCGGGAACCGTGGCCAATGGGAGCTGCAGGATTGTCACCTGCGGGCTGAGGCAGCATACAGAGCTGCCTGGCCATACCTCTGCGGAGCCCTCACCTCCCCCCTCACCTAATCGCCAACTCTGAGTCCCCTCCCACACCCAAATTCCGGCTGCTGCTGCGGGAGCGCGATGGCCCAAGACTGCCCCAGCAGTGGCCAGTGTGGCTGGCACAGGGATTGCTTGAGCTGCTCAGGTGGCCCCTGGGCCAGCAGCACCGGTCACTGCAGAAGTCACGGAGGTCCCAGGAAAGTCTCAGAATCTGTGACTTCTTAATTATAGTCAGCATGTAAGTTTTGGTATTATCATTGTCAAGGTTATTGATAAAGCAGTTAAAGGTAAACATCACTACTTGGGAGTCTAACATACCTGAACAGTGACTTCTTTAAAAATGATCATTTTGATTGTTTGTGTTTGTATCTCAAACAGGAGAAAGAGAGCTGTAGATATTTGCAGAGAGAATCCATGGTGGTTTAGTGTGCTATAAAGCTGCTGTATACAAGAGTTTTTGATGTCTACATTAATCATGAGTGTTGAAGCCTTGAATGAGTGAAGCAGGTCACTCCAGATGAGTGTTAATAAAATCTTTATACTATACCTTCATGTAATCTGCACATGACATGCCAGATACTTTGAAGGGAAAAAAACTTAGAAACATTTTAATTTTTTTTATTGATTCTATTTTTCTTTTTTCCTACCTGTAAAGCTATTTGGCTATAATAACTTGAGCCCACCAGTAAAGGCCTAAAAGAAGGAGAGAAATTAAAACTAATACAGTTTAAAAACCTCTAGAAATAATACTAAATAGCTTTTCTTTACATAATAATGTTACAGTTTCACAGTCAGATATCTTCTCATCTGTTTGTGTTAGAAACAAAGAGCTTTATGCCATTGGAAATGGGGGATTATTCAGTTTCTAATGGCCTTTTCTACCTTTGAGAGATTACAGGAGAATAGACTTTAAACATGTCATTTTTCCAAGACAGAATATTGCCACTCTTGAGCTTTGTAGAGTGTAATTTTGGGAGAGAAATACTATGTTTTGAGAGAAACAAATGGTGGCCCCATTCAAGGATCAAGACTCCATTATCATGTGCTTTGTACACACACAATAAAAAAGACAGGCCCTACCCATTAGCTTATATTATAAATATATGACAAGGGACAACAGGTAGAAACAAACAAACAAACAAGGAAAGGGAGAGGATAAAGTAACAGTGAATATTAAATATTGAAAATATTAGCAATAATGTTAAAATAAGTACACACAAAAACACATACCCAAATAAAAACATTGCAATTTTAAAATCCAAAGGTTTTAGAATATGGAAATGAATAGTTAAGGCAGATAAATATTCAAATATCTCCCATCCCTCAGATAAATATACACATGTTAAGTATGGATATTGCACAGTCTAAGAACAGCCTTAACTCTGCCCCCTCACACCTCTAAACCCTACCTAAGTCTATAGACCAGGAAATCCTTCTATACCATCCCATTATATATTATATACATTTCCAATATGGGCTACAAACCTTTAAAAATGAACAAGATCCACCGTCCCAGTCTTCCCTCAGACCAGTATCTTCCTTCTTACCGTCCAGTTACAGAATTGAGATTTGACTTCCCTATCCCAGTTTCCATTATGCTCAAAATAACATGCATATTATGTCTTATTTTCACAAACAATTACTCCCCGCACCATTTCCCCATCCACTGCTCTTTATGATACAGAAATCCCAATGTACTGCTTCCACCCACCATGCACAGACTAGATCAATGGTTCTCAAACCTTGGGTTGGGACCCCAAAGTGGGTGGCAACCCCATTTTAAGGGGGTTGCCAAGGCTGGTGTTAGACTTACTGGGGCCAAGGCTGAAGCCAACACCCAAGCCCCACCGCCTGGGGCAACTGGGCTCAGGTTACGGGTCCCCCACCCAGAGTTTAAGCCCTTGGGCTTCAGCTTTGCCTCCCCTCTCCCCCACACCTGGGGTGGCAGGGCTTGGGGAGGCTTCAGTCCCCCCTCCTGGGGTCGTGTATTAATTTTTCTTTTCAGAAGGGGGTTGCAGTGCAATGAAGTTTGAGAACCGCTGGACTAGATGTATCACTCTGCCTTTTTTTTTTTCCATCTTCACAGTGTCAGTCACAAACCCAAGCTTCCAAAAACATACTATACCACATTTAAGCAAATCCACAATACACATATAAGCCTGATTTCAGACAGGTATGCCTACCTTCAAACACATAACTAGTCCCATTGATTTCACTGGACTACTCATATGCTTAAACTTAAGCACATACTGAAGTGCTTTATTTAGTTGGGGCCATTGGCATCAGACGTAAGCCTGGGTTTACACACATTTTTTCCACTGCTACTGCTATAACTATTTCAGATGGGTGTGATTTTTACAGAAATAGTTATACCGGTACAACCCCTAGTGTGGATGCAGATATACTGGTATAAAGGTGTCCATACCAGTATACTTTATTCATCTTCATGTACATGAATAAGCTATAAGAATTTTTATACTGGTATAATTGTGTCCATACTTGAAGGGTTGTACCACTTTAACTATACTGGTATAATTAAGACAGACTGGTATAATTAAGGTCTGGTCTATACTACCCGCCTGAATCGGCGGGTAGAAATCGACTTCTCGGGGATCGATTTATCGCGTCCCGTTGGGACGCGACAATCGATCCCCGAATCGGCGCTCTAACTCCACCAGCGGAGGTGGTAGTAAGCGCCGCCGACAAAAAGCCACAGAAGTCGATTTTGCCGCCGTCCTCACAACGGGGTAAGTCGGCTGCGATACGTCGAATTCAGCTACGCTATTCACGTAGCTGAATTTGCGTATCTTAAATCGACTCCCCGTTGTAGTGTAGATGTACCCTAAGACAGAACAGTTTTTGCCTGTAGACAAGCCCACAGAGTTCTCTGACTGGTACTATACTGCATTCACCTACCAAGGAGGAAAGAAGTTGTATATCTGTGCAGTACATTGTTTTCAGTTGTAACTAATGGTTTCAAAAAGGAATGTAACTAGCCAAAATTTCAAACTGGAGAAAAAAATTTGTGACCTGTAGCCCAAATTTCCTTTGCCTTTCCAGTAAATTGTGCTATTTTCAGATCAAAACAGTTTAGGGGTGGAGTTAAAACAGAGTTTATTATGGAACCTGATTGCAACCTTAACTAAAGTGCAATGACTATCAGTTAATAACACACACATAAGCAAGATAAATATTCAACTTTTGCCAAATTATACCTTACAGCTTCCACACTTACTTCCAATTCTAAGACACTTTATTTTCATTCCTTAATATATGGAAAACTGTGGTATCATACATACCACGGTGTGGTAACTGTTATTGGATATTGACGTATTAATTATGACTGCTGTATGCATGTATATCCACAGTCCAGTGAAACAAAGGTGATTCTGGTGGGTTGGGGGATGCAGGCAGAGGAAAATAGCATAGTAAATTCTACATTCTTTGGCTGAATGGGAGTTATGTGGGCTTTTTTTTTTTTTTTTTTTTTTTTTTTTTTTACTAAGAGGTCTTATTGGATCCTCAGCTATTGTTAGAAGTTAAATAGCATTTGTGGCCAAACGTTTTTTTCTCTGTGCTTTGCTAGCAGGTTATATCAATTCCAGCCTTAGGCTGGCCTCACTACAGTTTATGCATTCCTTCATCACCTCCACATTGATTAATGGATTAATTAAACCACCTTCTTTCTATCTAGATTTCTGCTGCCAAAATAATCTTTCTTGTTCATTGTTTCAGTCTGGTTATGCACCTCTTTGAGTCTCTTTGCTGACTGCCCATTGCCTGGTGTGTCTTGCCTTGAAAGACCTACTTCAAGATCTCCTAGCCCCTGTCTACATTATGGTTATATCTCAGTGTTTCTTAAACTGGGGTCGCCGCTTGTGTAGGGAAAGCCCCTGGCAGGCTGGGCCGGTCTGTTTACCTTCCCCGTCCACAGGTCCAGCCGATCGCGGCTCCCACTGGCCGCAGTTCACTGCTCCAGGCCAATGGAGCTGCTGGAAGCGGCGTGGGCCAAGAGACGTACTGGCCACCACTTCCAGCAGCTCCCATTAGCTTGGAGCAGCGAACTGCGGCCAGTGGGAGCCGCGATCGGCCAGACCTGCGGACTCGGCAGGTAAACAAACCGGCCAGGGCCTTTCCCTATACAAGCAGTGACCCCAGTTTGAGAAACACTGTTATAGCTGGTTGGAAAATGGAATTTCTGTTCCACTGAAAATTCCAACATTTAAAAAAAAATCATTCAAAATTGCATTGAAAAGTCAGTTTTTGGAAATTTCCCGTGGGACAGAAATTCAAAAAGTTTTCTGTTTGGAAGCATCAAAATGTTTCATTTTGATTAACATAAATGGTTTCATTTCAGTAAAATTGAAACAGTGTAATCTAATATTAAATACAGTATTAACATTAATATTTTAATATAATATAAACATGAAAACAATATTGTCAAAATGAAACAAGAAAGTCTAAAGGATTTGTTTCTAAATTTTCCAGTGAAAATATTGGCAAATTTCACACCAACTCACAAAATATTTTAATTTTGATGAAACTCTCTTTTCCTGTGAAAAATTGTTCCTCCAAAATTTTTTAGGTGATCTCTAATAATGGACTTAATTTCCTCTTGCTTCTCACTCTGACTCTTCTGCTCTACCAGTGACACAATCCTTTCCTCCCATCACTGATATTTCTATGCATTCTTGTATACTGCTTCTTATTGCCCTCCCCAAATTTCCTCTTCATGTTTCGATCTCACCTATACATTTATCTACAGGACATGAGGGGAATGAAAACGTAGCAACAACACAAAAAAAGTCAGCAGTACAAAGAAGTGTACATGCCTTACTGAGTAAACATGAGATTATATTGGTATCACCCTGTCCTTTCTCTCCACTTGTGTTTCTGATCTTCTCTTTTGTGTCATGTTGAATTCAGATTCACAAGGTGTTCTCCTGACATCAGCAAATATGAGATCAAAGCTGAAGCAGTTTCTCAATATCACCAAAATCCTGAGATGGAATTACAATCTTAATTTGTGTATATCCCAGGGAAATGCTGAATTTAGAGTTACATAATATTAACCTATTTTAAAAGGATTTTACAATTTTATCACTGATGATAACATTTGTAGCATGCTGACTAAACTGGGGTTAATCAAGTGATGTATAAGGGCATAAAATGATCAGTCCTGGGGTCAGGGAGGAATAGTTTTCCCCATTTGTTCAGAATTGTACAAATTGCTAGAATTATGTCTACCCCCACCCACCCTAAAGCATCACAAATGGGACACTGTCATAGGCAACATTCTGGGCGTGATAAACCACAAAATCTGTGATACTTTGTTATTTAATACTATACTCTTCAAAAGAAAAGAAATGCAAATAAGGGGTAGTTAAATGGTTATGTTAAAATAAACAAAAACTGCTAGATAAACTATACCATTTTAAAAAATACATTAATTTCTGATTTTTAATATATATCAAATATTTGGTAATTTTTGTTGTTGTTATGTATTTATTTGATATTGTTTATTAGGCTTTTACATTCTTCCTGGGTAACACAGTATTTCACTATGTTCATTTTATCTTTGTGGGTTTATTTATTTTTTGTATAGCAAAAAATTGTGGGTTTGATGCAGGAACTTCTGGGTGAAACCGTATGGCCTTTGTTATGCAGGAGGTCAGACTAGATAATCGTTATGGTCCCTTCTGGACTTAAAATCTATAAATGTATGACTTATATTGGGACTTAGTCTTTTATGTCCACTGTGAGGGTTATGGGGAATAAGGCTCCAGCTCAGGAAAGCATCTCTACTCAGGAAGGGTGCTTAAGTACAGACTTAACTTTAAGTGCTTTCCTGAATAGGGATAGATTTTAAGTGTGTGCTTAAATGTTTTCCTAAATCGGGACCTTAGTCTCCACAATCCCCACATTTTTCAGCCTTGTCGAGACCCTCCACTAACTTGATATTTTAAAAATGAGCTTTTAATCACCACAAAACTTTTGATTGCTGTGTGTGTGCACAATAATATTGGCAGGATGGGTGTGTGCATGTTGTATGTGGGTGGATGGATGGACAGATCTACAAATACACTCTGGGAGCTTGTGTATATTCAAATTTTAAATGATGTGTATGTGTATACATATATAAATGATATCATGTATATAGTTGTCCGCACACATGCATGTGTTAGTTTATATCTATATTTGCATACACACACACACACACACGCATACCATACGTGCACATGACTGCACACCCACACCGAATTTATATTATTTTGTTTTCTTCCAGGAGAAGACCCAGAAACAAGAAGAATGCGAACAGTAAAGAATATAGCAGATCTGCGACAGAATTTGGAAGAAACTATGTCCAGCCTTAGAGGGACCCAGATAAGCCACAGGTACTATTTGTTCATGGACTTCTTACATTTTGGAGTGTAGAAGAATACTTGCAGTCAAGAATTGCAGGCTTACCATTAGAGGTTAGCAAGGGAAAATTAACAGTGCAGTTTGTGAAGATAATATTTGTGTGTGTAGGATTCTTGTCATAATAATTTGATGTAAGTGTTTTGTTTACCTTTCTGTAAATAGTATCTCAGGACTCATTTGGAAGCTTGTCTACAGTTTTAAATCTCTGACGTGTACAAATAAAAAAAATCTTGTAGAGAAAAAAGTATTGGGTTATTATATACCTAGTTTACGTTTCTTCGCTCCACCTAGCCGTGCAACTTTTGTTCATCTTTATTTCTCAGAAAGAGAGACAGAGCACAATTAATTGACTTCTACGTTTTGTTTGGCAGCACATTAGAGACAACTTTTGACAGCACTGTGACAACCGAAGTGAATGGGAGAAGTATACCAAGCTTGACAAGCCGATCCACGCCAGTGACTTGGAGGCTTGGCCAGGCTAGTCCTCGCCTCCAGGCAGGAGATGCCCCATCCTTAGGTAGTGGTTACCCTCGCAGTAGTGCTGGTCGCTTCATACATACCGACCCCTCACGATTCATGTATACCACACCTCTTCGCCGAGCAGCTGTTTCTCGCCTCGGGAATATGTCACAGATTGACATGAATGAAAAAGGAAGCAGTGATCTGGACATGTCCTCTGAAGTTGATGTTGGAGGTTACATGAGTGATGGGGACATTCTTGGGAAAAGCCTCAGAACAGATGACATCAATAGTGGGTAAGTAGCATTTTACCCAGCTGAAACCCTAATGCAGGACAGGGCAAATTGAATGGGATTTTATATAAAGAAATCTAACCTGGTAAATGTAGAATTGTGGACACTACATAATGCTTAAACAAAATGGTAGTGCTGTTCTAACCCTTCTGTGGGGTCCAGCTTGTCCCCTATTGAAGTCAATGAGAGTTCTGGTATTAGCTTCAGGGTGAGAAGGAGCAGGTTTTTAGAAGCATTAATATAAAGTATTTATTGAGGTTTCCACAACTGTTTAGTAAAACCAGTTTTGTTTTATTGTGCCTTAGGGTTTTTTCAGTATTTTTCTTACATTTTTTTAGATGACATATTGTGTTTTCAGATGGGGCTGATGAAAGGCAGTTGCTGACAGGCCTGACTTTTTCTGTTTGCATGTCAGATGCTGTCTATTATAGTCTTGTGTAACAGGCCTTTATCTCAATTCTTCAACTGTGAATATGATTTCTGACCTGTAGGAATATCCTTGGAGATAGGAATATTTTCTTCTGGTTAATTCAGGAACAATGGATGACAATTATTTTCATTTCTGCATCCTTTTTGTGTTTGTTCAGTTGATTTTCAGGAACTGATTTCAAGTGGATGCTGAGAGTAGACTACTGTAATTTTTGCATATAGAGATTTCATGTCCTGGCTACATCCAAAAAGACCTTTATAATGTTTTTTATTTTAAATACAAATGTGCTAATGATGATATTCCCGGTTGATTTGTGGGTATATCTGAGACTCTTGTCTTTGGTACTTCAGACAGGAGCCTTATACTCATTTGCCACTTAAGCGTATTTGTATTAAATAATTCAAACTCTAAGAATTTACTTTGAGGGCTAGAAATTCCAATACATAATTTAAGACAAAAGGCCTCATTTTCACTATTATCAATATTTGAATTACTCTTTGCTGCTGCCTAATGTACCAGGTAGTAGTGTATAGCAAAGCACAATTCAAAGGGTATCTTTTGTACAGGGCACATTATAATATTCCAGGGTGATTTTAGTGGACATCAAAGCTTCACAGTAATTCTGTCTGCTCAGACAACTGAAAACATGGGCCATAGGAAATTATGGGACATAATTTACCAGTTTGTAGCTAGTAGATCAAATCCAGCCCATTAATCACAAATGATTTAAAGATTGTTAACATCTGAAGGCTATTCAGTAGCTTATGTGAAATTAGTTGGTGGTCTGAATCTAATTCTTAGGGGACATTTGACCACATCACATCGCATTTAGCACAAATTGGGACTCTTGCTGACAATCTTATCAGAGTTGTCAGAGATGAAATGGACGTGAGACTGAGATACTCTAACCCTAGAGATGGTCTCTGCAGGTCACAGTTGAGGCACTTTGATGGGGATGGTTAGTGTCACAACCCATTCTGTAAGTGCACTGTGGATGTTTAAATGTCTAGCTTAGTATATTGCCTGCCTACCTTTTTGTGGTACAGGGAACTGTTTTCAATAACAACCTCAGCAATTCTACACACCAGACTGGGGAAGACAAAGCATGATGGGGAGCTGATGTGACTGGTCTCTGTAGAAGTGTGGCTGAGGTTAAAGAATGGATGATGGTGAAACAGGATGGACTACTCCAACAACTTATCCACATTATGGCATTGCTGGCCGTCTTATATGAGCTTCCATGCCTCTGCCTGGATTTAAATAATGAGCTGAAAAGAAGAGGAAGAAGACAGCTCAGAATGATTTAATGGTGCCTGTTGTATCAAAGTAGAAAGGAGTGTGTGAGATGCTGCACAGTGATATTTGAAGCCCCCTTTTCCATAAAGAAAAATATGTTATACTTGTGCTTTGTTAAAAAAGAGAGGAGGAGCTTTTGCAATGCTTGATGTGAAATGTATGAATTAGGTTATCACATTAGAGAATGATGAAGTCATTGTGTTGTGTGATTTTTCTTTACATTGGTAGTAAGGATGACTCAATAAACAGTAAGTAGTAACGTGGTCAGCTAACATACTGTAGGTACAGTAGATATTAAAATACACGTTAATATGCTCTGAAAAGTCAAGATCCATTGAGGCATGTAAAGACTTATCTCTTTTCCCCTCTCTCATTCTCACTTTAATTACTTTAAACCCTTGGGGATAAGAATCCATCAGTAATTAGGAATTAGTGCGAGGAAGACCTACTTCACAAGTTAAGCCTCTCCACTATGGCCCTTATTTATATGAGGGGGGGACCTTACAGACTGGGTTGTGTTCTAACCACAGTTGTATTTAATGTGCAATTCCACAACCACAGCATTCACTGCATAATTCATCACCTGCTACATAAATTTGCTCCAGAATCTAAGCTTTATTAAAAAAAAAATCTAGCTTCTATAGTTGTGAGGTAAACCTTCCGTATGTGAATCAAACCTCATCCAGTACAGTGCTATCTTCGGGAGTCTTCAAACAGACCGCCTGAAACCAGGGGGTTGCAAACTTACAGTACTTTTCAGATTGGGAACTACTGCTTAACAAAGGGACATATGTTGTGGATATTTTCATGTTTAATTAAAAAACAACAACAACTCTCCCCCCACCCCCGCATTTTAATATACTCAAAATTGCTGCAGAATTTAGGTATCGCTTGCCAAAAAGTACACAGGAGCTCACAAACTAAAGCCACAATCCTTGGCTGCACTGCAGCAGCTGGGCACTGCAACATCTGCGCCAAGCTGCTCGAAAGCTAGATTAGCTAGCCATGGCAGGATCTTTTTAGCATAGGCGGATCCTCCAGTGGCATACAATTGGCATAGCCTCTTCCTGGCTGCTGACAAAGTGGGCATGTGCTCTGGTAATCCCAGGCTGCTGTATTAGCCCCATGAACCCAGTGGCAGTTGGCTTAAGTTAGAGCAGCTCTCAGAGAGACTCAAAAGGGACTGAACCAATATACAAGTGGCCTGAGATAGGATAATGCAATCCTGTGTTGTGCTGAGTGTTCTTGGCTTGAGCTGGAGATTGGGATCTAAGAATCTGTATAGAATTGTTAGAGAAAAATATTCATTTAAATGGTCATACATTTGAACTGAAAGATGAATATGGGTAGCACTATTTTATGACCATAGAAAAAGTTGTGTTTACAATCATTTGAGTTGGAGGAGAACTCTGGGGAGTCATTTACACCATCCTCACTACATCGTGATAGAAATAAAGCCTAAAACATTCAGTGTAAAGGGGTCTTTAGATCTGTCTTGAATAGCTTCAGTTATGGTGACTGTACAGTCTTCCACTGTGTTTCATTACCTAACTGCTGTAATTAAATATCCCACCTACATTTCCTATGTGTATTGGTATTATTACTTGTAGAGTATCATACAGCTGCATGGTGCTATACAAAAGCCGTATCTTCACCAAAGATCTTACATTTAAGACAAGAACAACAGGATAAGACAACAACCCAGGAACGGGATGAGGAAGGGGTGGGGGCATGAGAGACAAGGCAATATGATAGGGAATCTTGGGAGAGTAATGCATAGATCGTGAGGGTTACACAGATTAGTGGTACTGCTTTAATTAAAGACCATTGAGCCCCTAAAGATGTGACTGAGTTTTAGGTAGGAATCTCAGAAATTCTTGCTGCTACGTACAATTCAATCACCTTTAATTAGTCTTTAGTGATTTACATTAAGCAGCACCACACTGGTTGCTGTAATTTTTAGCCTTATAAATTTCATTCAGTACAACATAAAGAAAGCAGTATGAAGAACAGATTTTTAAAAGCCAACTTCCATTTTTTCAGCTGACTATCTGATTGCACCAGAGTAAGGACTGTAAAGTCAGATTTCTTAAGCTCTGTCTTCTGTTCACCCTCTCAGATGGAAGTGCTTGTTTTTTTTATCAGGACTATACTTTTTCTTAATTCTGGTGCTATTGCCTTCAGCCAGCATCGCAAAATGCAAGACAGATTCATGAAGGGACCTGGGAGACTTTAAAATTTAGCACAACTCTTTTTCCTGTGCTAAACACAAACAAGGCAAAATATCCTAGAGAAATAACAAGAGTGGCAGAGGCTGATCTGGGGGAGACAGTGTCATGAAAGGCCATACACTGATAGTATTAATACAAAAGTACTACAAAGCAGGAAAACCTTTACGTTGAGTTTAAATTCGACAGCCCATTAGCTTTAGAACAAAACATAGTTGCCAGATGTTTGCATTTCCTACTGATTGACCATATATTTATTTTCAGGTACATGACAGATGGAGGACTCAACCTGTATACAAGAAGTCTGAACCGAATACCAGACCTAGCTGCCTCCCGAGACGTAATCCAGAGAGGTGTGCATGATGTGACTGTGGATGCTGACAGGTAACACCTTTTTTTTCTATAAAAACTATTGAAGCTTGCAGACAAGGTCTTATCATCATTCATACCTGCCAGCATTTCAAAGCTATTCCTGAGTAGTAGTGAACGAAGGCAGAATTCATGGCTCATTGGGATCTTAGCCCTCAGGATTGAGAGGATCCAATGCTGCAGTAAGTGGGGAAAAAAGTCTATCTGGGAACAAGAGTCTGTCAAAAGGAAGAGAACATGGAGGAAGAATCTATTTTGCGAGGATGGGGGAAGAATGTCAAGGAGTCCAGGATAGGGATGGAGTTTGGGGGTTAAACTCTCTGAAATGGGACATGATGGTTTCTTAGGGTAAGTCTTGTAAACAGGGATACATGGGAAGAATAAATATAGTGAAAATGGAGCACAGAGCTGCAAAGTGAAAAGCTAACACAGGGAAAAGGGGGAGAAGGGAAGGAGCAGAGCTGGGGGTAGGAAGCAATATATACAGGACTCTGTGCCAGATGGCCACCATCCTGCTTTTGGAGCAGCATAATGCCAAATGCTCCAGTGTAATCTCTGCTCAGCTCTCCATCCACTTTGTACCCACAGGGATGCTAGAAGAAAGCAGCCCCTGTGGATGCAGGGACTGAAATTATAACCAGCTTCTGTGCAGGCATGCAAAAGGGAGAAGACTCCTTGCATCATCCTCTCTTTGTGCAGCTGTGCAAAATCCAGGCACTGTCCAGCCCAGCCCAGCATGTACACCAGAGATTAACTTGTGCAAGCCTCGTTCGGAAGAGAATCTTCTATCCCTTTTCCTTTAGCCAAAAAATATATTTTTCAAAGATGGACTCAAGCCACCAAGTCTGGGTCTAAATTCATAACCCATCTTTTGCAGAGCTCAGAGTTGTTCAGAGCTCGGATTTGAGTCCAGACCATGACAGAGATAAGCTCCAGCTGCAGAGCTTGGCAGTGCTGAGAATTCAGGGTGTGGTTTCTGTCCATCTTTTAAAAAATCAAGTTTCAGTTTAGGGGAAACAAAGAGAGGGTTTTATCAGGGGGAGGGAAAGATTCACGAATTTGTACTGGTTTTGCAAACCCAGCAAATTAGCTGAAGCAACTCCCATGACCTCCAACTCTATGAGGTCAGTCCATCCTTGGGATTTCTGATTATTTATAATTTCCTAAATTGTCTGAGGAAAACATATTCATGATGCAAGGCTTGTACAGTCTGGATTAGTCAAACAATACATGTAATGCACAAAAAGATGGTTTTAATCCAGAGGTGCAGTTACTTTTTTTTTCAGTGCTTTTCTTTGTTAATGGATAAACTTTGCCAAAGAGTCTTCTTTAAAGAGGAATCTGAATGAAGAGAGGTTGGTTTAGGGAAGGAAGGGAATTCCAAGCATTGAAGGAAGTGCCAAGGCAAGAGTAGGAGAGAAATATATATATTATATATATATAATTTGGTTGGAGCTTTCTTAGGCAAATAAGAGAGGGAGGAGGAGGAAATGAGAGATGAGATGTAGTCATGATGGACTTGTGTGGAGCCTTGACTGTGAGAGAAGCAGCTTAAATTTCATGTGTAAGTAAAAGGGTGAAGAGTTTGGAAGATGGGAGAGACAGGATGACAGTTTAGCATTAGGTATTCAAAATTGTTAGAGATTGGCCCACGCTTCAACATTCAGATATTAATTTCAAACCACCCAAAATTTCAGAAGTAATCTGACCCAGGTTTTTAGCTCAAATCCATTACAGAGATAGGGTCCAGATCTTCCTCGCTTTCCAAGCTCTCAACGCCAATCAGGGATTTTGGTTTGTAAACACCTCTACAAATTGTGTTTCATTCTATATGTGTGGATGTCCTGTATATATCATTTATGTACATAAATATTTTGCAAGTGTATGTTATTCGGGGGACTGGCAGCAGCTCCAGTTATTAAGGTTGCTAGATATTTCCCATTATCAGACCATTTTCAGTTGCTTATAATTACCTGTTTGCCAAATTTTAACCATTTGGACTGAACATGTTTTCCCCATGTTAAAAAAATTGTGGTGACCTTTTCTTTGAAAAGCCTTAGCCTCATTCAGTGCACAGGATCAGTCTGCTCTGGGGATGAATCGGGGTTGTGTAGTAAAGGAGA
This sequence comes from Trachemys scripta elegans, assembly GCF_013100865.1. Classification (NCBI taxonomy): domain Eukaryota; kingdom Metazoa; phylum Chordata; order Testudines; family Emydidae; genus Trachemys; species Trachemys scripta. The sequence continues at coordinate 69,221,447 of NC_048298.1, forward strand.
CTGTGTCTGTCAGACTCTTGCTTCATTTGTTCAAGAGGTTGGAAGGTGTTTAGTGATTGATGCAGGGGTTGTCAGGAAGACAAAGGAATGTCTCATGGTCAAGGCACTTGAATGCTGCCTTAGAGAACTGAATTCTATCCCTGCATTCCAGCAGAGTAGCTGTGAGCAAGTCACTTAAATCACACTTTTCACAGGTCACCACTACTTGTGTGTTCTTCATTTTCTGGGTGCCTGATTTGATACTCTGGGTCTGATTTGCAAAAGTACTCAGCACTCACAACTGAAGTCAATGGGAGTTGTTCTTTGGACATATAAAGTGCTGTATAATACTAAGTAACCTGAAAAAATGAGGTCCTAGGCATCTTAAATTGGGAACACAAAATTAGTGGAAACATTTGACTTTAATCTCTCTGTGCCTCAATTTGCCATCTGTAAAATGGGGATAATACTACCCCTTCTCCTCACGGATGAGAACATAAATTAACTTGTTTGTAAACATTCAGATACTATAATGATTAGCACCATAGAAAAGCCCCTGGGGAAATTAATAATTCTGTCTTCAGAGCAGGGTTTGAATAGCGCACAGTAAATAAGGCACACAGCCAGACATTGAATAATAAGAAAATAAAATATTGAATAACTGATAACTATGTTCCACCTGAATGCTAAATTAGGCAGGGGTTCTAAGGAAAAAATAGTAAGGGGTCATGAAATTAAAGTTTATATTATAATGCATATACATCTGGGGGCTGAATTAAGGTTGCATGAACAACCTTAATTTTGGCATTTCCTAACTTTGCAATTTTAATAATGGTCCTTTAACATATTTTTATATGAATTATAAGTATATGCTATGCCACCCGCAGAATGAGAATATGATTTTCAAGTGCTAAAAATGGTTGTTTGTTTTTATGAGTTCTTCTGACCAAAATGAAGCTGATGCACAAGAAAGCCGTGTTTGATCATTTTAATGAAATGAAAATAAATTATTGTGCATTTCAACAATGTGCACCGTATTTATAGTATCAAAGACAAAGTGGATAAAGCAATGCAAAGATTGGTGTGACCCTTGCTCTGATTGGTGGGATGGATTTCCATACTTTATCATAGTTGGTGTACTTACAGTTTAATTTTATCCTCAAGTAGTGTTGTGGATATTACTTTCATACCCTGAGGGAGAAAAAGAGTTTATATTAAGGTTTGACTTACAAGTTACATGCTATACTTTCATGTGGGAGGCAGTGTTCCCTCTAATTTTTCCCACCCAGATGCACCTTCATATCTGTGCACATAACAAAATTCATGTGGTAGGGTGGGGCCGAGGGGTTCAGCGTGTGGGAGGAGGCTCAGGGCTGGCGCAGAGGGTTTGAGTGCAGGGGTATGAGGGCTCTGGCGGGGGGTGTGGGCTTTGGGGTGGGGCCGGGGATGAGGGGCTCAGGGTTGGGCAGAGGGTTGGGGTGCAGGGGTGTGAGGGCTCCAGCTGGGGGTGTGGGCTCTGGGGTAGGGCTGGGGATGAGGGTCTTGGAGGGTGCTCAGGATGGTGCTACGGCTCAGGGGTACAAGAGGGTGCTCGGGGCTACGGCGGAGAGAGAAGACTCCCCCCAGATCTCTCTCTCTGCAGCAGCACCTGGGCTGGGGGGGGAGAGATGACTCTCTGTGCCGTGGCAGCTCTTGGGCTGGAGGATAGGTGCCCTTCCCCGGCCGCGACAGGTCCCCAGGCAGGTTCCTTGAGTGCCTGTGCGGCGCTAAATAAGCTGGTGCGCGGCCATACAGCTTACAGGGAATTTAGGTGGGAGGTCTATAGTCCTATATATCTGCCCTTTGTGGTTATGAAGTACATATATGTGCTCCATAAGAGAGAGTAAAGTACCAGTTGCCTTGCCATAATGCCTCTTTCATGACTTTACTGGTATGATCTTTTTGCCCCTGCCCACCTAGTTGGAAAGCACTTAATTGGCAGCTGTGCGTGGAAGAAAATATCTGACATTACTGACGATAGATATTTTACATTAGCATGCATCCAGGGAGGGTTTTTTTCAATATTCTCTCCGTTACTACAGCCAACAACTTTTGTTGAAAGTGCCTCCAAGTTCCTGATGGAAATTGCACTTGGGTTTTCCCTGACACCTTTAATTCCTTTGTATCCTTTATGACTTTTTCTATTCTTCAGCTGGCAGCACAGTGCTCTCCAGCCAGGAGGGCTAATGGTTTCCCTCCGGGAAAACGCGAGTTATGACAGATGCACACTCTGGGTCTGATTTTCCTCTCACATACATGGCTAAATGAGAACTAACTCCACTGAAGTCAGTCTGGGTATAGTGGTGTAAGAAGAGGAGAAGCAGCCCTATAGTGCTAAAACTACTCAGTAAGCAACTACAGCTGGCCTCTGCCTCTTTCCCTGGGACTCTCAGACAGCCAACTAGTGGAGGAAGGTTCTCCTTCCGCCCCACCCGCCATGTGGCAACCTAGCACGAAAGAGTTCTTTCTAAATAACTTATACGTTGTTCATAACCTTATAACAATACAAGTTTAAATACATAAAGATCCAATATGTCTGTCAAAGTTCAAGAGCTGCTTACATAATACTATATACACAAAGCTCTCAAAAGGTTCATTATAGCAGGTCATTTCACTTAATGATTCATGTCAGCTCAGAGAAATGGACGAAGAGACATTGGAAACAGCAGAATTTCAGATAGCGCCATGGTTCTTGTATTGTAGATTTTCTTACTTTGACACTTTTTGTCTTTTAAAGTCCCATTTGCATGGATCATTTGCTGTTGTCTTTCCTGAGGTGCAAGGAAAGTTCCAGCTTGAGCAGATGGATCTTTTGAAGTGGGTGTGCATTTGTGTGTAGCTCGTGGTCCTCTTGTGATTGAATTTTATTTTTATTTATCATCTTGCCTTTCTACCCTGCACTCTTATCGATGCCTTTTGGGATTCACTAGGAGAGCATGTGAGGTGCATTCTTAAAGTTTGAACCCTTTTGGGAAGTAATATAAACTAAAGCAGGTTAGATGTAAGAAAACAGAATTAATTAATTCCCTAGAAAGTAGAAAAGTAATTTAGAAGTGAGTGATAATGATTTGCAAGTCATTCTGTGTAGCCAGAAAATAAAAAGCCCTACTGTAGCCAAATCCAACTGTGTTATAAGCCAATCAAGTTGTTTCTACTTATCTCAGGACAGAATTTGGCTCACTCTATCAAAAAGCTATGACATTTTCCTTACTTTCACAGTAATCAGCAGAAGTGGGTCACCCCATCTTTCTTCCTCCAGCATTATCTTTAACTTCATTCTTTCTCAGTAATGTGCCAGACCTCAGGCCAAGCATTCCATTTAGTTACATTTTATCTCTGGGAATCTCTCCATAAATTAAGCCATGTGCTTGGGGTCACGTCCAAGAAGTTAAGTGGCTGGTTCTCTGTGAATTCTCTTGCTCTTATGTGCCTTGGTGACTACCCAGCTCAAATGCATTTTTATTGCACTGTGCTTGACATGAACCCCTTTTCACATGGTTTCAGCATTCTTATGTTTAGGGCTTCCTTAAAATGCTTGTACCATCTGTTACTTGTGCAGAGGATTTGGCAGTCATTTTATGCTCAGCTCAGGCTGCCCTGTTGTTTATTCTCAGCCAAACCATAATCACCATAATACATTATTAATTATAATTATAATAAAATAATTCCAGATTTTGCCTGCAGTTTATTAACTAACTTCCTGCCTGGCTGACTATGAGTCTTTCCCAGTATTTGCTTGAGTAGATGAATGTTGAGTAAGAATATTGTATTTTCTCAAAAAAGAAGTTTGGGGAATTCAACTGTGAACCCAGTTTCACTACATACAGTTCTGTTAGGAGCAGAAAGGATTATGAATGATGGCTTCAAATTTTAGTAGATTACCTGGATTGTTTCCCGCACCTCATTCATTTTCAAAATTTTGGTCACTACATAGAAATCATTGATATTATTTGGAATTTTACTCATCGGACAGTTTGTCTACACATAGGTGTTTGGTATACCGGAAAAGTCATCTCCCTCTCAGGATACCCCTGCTTACCATCTATATTTCAGTCCTGTAATCATTCTGTGCCTTCTTCCATGAGTCCCTCTTGGTTAGTACTAGTCTGATTAATGTACCACTGTTCTCTCATATTAACACTATAAATGTTGCCTTTTCATTTAACCTCTTCGCTGCATTTGGTGGTTGTGATCTTTATGGCATTAATAGAAATAATCACACCATGTCTATGAAATAATAGGTAAGTAAATCAGTGAATAAATATGTTTTTTGCCCAATCCAACAGGCCTTACTCAGGCAAAACTGGGAACCCTACCAACTAAGGGTACGTCTTCACTACCCGCCGTATCGGCGGGTAGCAATCGATTTATCCGGGATCGATATATCGCGACTCGTTAAGACGCGATATATCGATCCCCGAACGCGCTCACCGTCGACTCCGGAACTCCACCAGAGCGAGCGGCAGTAGCACAGTCGACGGGGGAGCTGCGGCCATCGATCCCGTGCTGTGTGGACCCCAGGTAATTCGATCCAAGATACTTCGGCTTCAGCTACGCTATTCGCGTAGCTGAAGTTGCGTATCTTGGATCGATCCCCCACCAGTGTAGACCAGCCCTAAAATTCTGCTGCTCTTTGCAGTACAGCTTGACATTCCTCTGCTGCCTCTGCCTTCATCAGAGTTCATCTGGCATTGGTACTCTATGGCACACAACAGAAAAGGTCATTATATTAGTTTTGAAAACTGGCATGATTTACCAGATCATGTGACCTGTTTTCATAATTTTTCATGGCTGTGATTTTGTAGTATACTGTATATCCTTAGGTCATGGTAACAGTGAAATAACCTCAATACTCTTGCTGTTATTACGCTGATATCCCTGGAAAACATAATTAAAGAACCCATCTTCTGGTAAAATTTAGATATAAAACTTTGTTTTTACTATTATTGCATTCTTCATCAGTTTTAATCTTCCATAATTTCTCTCAACATCTGTTACTGTGTAACCTCTTCCACCATTTGTGTTCATTATTTTCAAATCATCTTGCTTTTTCATAGTCCCTGTTGTAAACCTTTACTCATTTTAGCATATGTTGTTGCTATGCTATCAAAAACAATTCTCAGCTAGGAGTATCTTTTTCAATACATATTTTTAGGGTTTTTTTATTATATTTCTATAAACCAGCAGTGCTAAGCTAAACTATATAAAATCTACACGTGTTTATATACAGCCCACGTTTGATAGATAAATCCTGTCAAATCAGTGCTGTCGATTTATTTTGATGCCTTAAGTCATTAAGCATACAATGACACTTTGTGGATGAATGTGTATTCTAAAAGATCATAAATTAAGCTTGAAAGCGTGTCCCTTCTGCCAACAAAAGTTGGTCCAGTAAAATGTACCACCTACTTACCTACTTTGTCTCTCTCATATCCCAGGACCAATACGGCTACAACAACACCGCAAACGTAAATCAATAGAAAGTTTTATTTTAGCGTAATATGTAAATATATATATATAAATTTAGAAAGGACATTTTACTTTGAATATTACTGTGTCCTTGGTCATGTTTTCAAAAGCAAGAACCTGGTCAATATAAATAAAATAAAACAACCTTTGACTAATTTTTGTGGGATTCTGCTCTTTCTTTGGTTGCTTTAAATTTTTATATCAATCAACAGAAACACAAACCAAAACACTAAATATTTAAGTTCAAATATCTTATTAATATCAGCAATATAAACAATGTTGTTGTTATTCTGTCATAAGTATGTTAAACTGTCACAGACCTGCAATATAATGTCTGCTGACGTTAAGCTTACATAAGGAAATTACATCGGAAAGAAAAGTAGATGGCAGATGTTTAACTCAAAACAAGAATGAGCTGCAAGTGATTATTTATGGGAAATGAATAACAAATGAAGTTTTCTCTTTCTCTATTTTTGTTAAATAGTAGCAGGAAGAGATAATATCAGTTAATTTGCTGGTTCAGATTTGTGAAAGTGACATATATGGAAGTTGTGATGGGTTGGATCACAGAAACCCCTTTGGGACTGCCATCTGATATGCTGAGATTACTTCTGACCCATTTTCCCTGCCAGCTTGGGACTCCAGAACCTTGCTTATTCGAGCCAGACATGCTAGCCTGCTACAAACCCAGACCCAGGTCTGAACAACGTCCGCCAAAAGCTGCAGGTTTAACTGAAAACAGCTTAAGAAGTGTTCCTGTCTCCAACACTGAGATGCCCAGCTCCCAATGGGGTCCAAACCCAAATAAATCCATTTTACCCTGTATAAAGCTTATACAGGGTCAACTCATAAATCGTTCGCCCTCTAGAACACTGATAGAGAGATACGCACAGCTGTTTGCCCCCCCCCCCCCCCCCCCCCCCCCCACCCTCGGGTAATTCATAAGTAAAAAGTGATTTTATTAAATACCAAGAGTAGGATTTTGTGGTTCCAAGTAATAACAGACAGAACAAAGTAAATTACCAAACAAAATAAAATAAAACACGCAAGTCTAAACCTAATACAGTAAGAAAATGATTACAGATGAAAGCTCACCCTCAGAGATGTTTCAGTAAGCTTCTTTTACAGACTAACCTCCTTCTAGTCTGGGAGCAGCAATCACTCACACCCCTATGGTTACTATCCTTTGTTCCAGTTTCTGTCAGGTATCCTTTGGGGGTGAAGAGGCTATCTCTTGAGCAGCTGAAGATAAAATGTAGGGGTATCCCAGGGGCTTAAATAGACTTTCTCCTGTGGGTGGAGATTTTCTCATCTCTCCTATCCAGAATTCAGCTCCAAGATGGAGTTTTGGAGTCACATGGGCAAGTCACATGTCCATGCATGACTGAGTTGCTTACCAGCCAGGCCACATTCCTGGGAAAGCTCAGATGTGGATTGGCTTCTCCAAGTTCATAGTTAGCTTAAGTGTTTATTGATTGGGCTCTTACTGAGAATAGTCTTTTCTCAGGAAGCTGACCAACTGCTTCACTGAGGCTACTTAAAATTAAACAAGTACATAGCCAATATTCATAACTTCGAATACAAAAATGATATGTGCATGCAAATAGGATGAATATATTCAGTAGATCATAACCTTTACAGAGATATGTTACATGGCATATGTAGCATAAAACAAATTCCAGTTATATACATTCATAAGCGTATTCCCATAAAGCATTATGGGGTGCAACGTCACAGAAGTAAATACAACTAGGAGTCCTTGTGGCACCTTAAAGACTAACACATTTATTTGGGCATAAGCTTTCATGGGCTAAAACCCACTTCATCAGATGCATGGAGTGAAAAATACAGTAGGCAGAATATATATTATAGCACATGAAAAGATGGGAGTTGCCTTACCAAGTGTGTGTGTGGAGCGGGTAGGGGAGGATGTCAAGTGCTAACAAGCCAATTCAGTTAAGGTGGAAGTGGCCTATTCTCAACAGTTGACAAGAAGGGGTGAATACCAAGGGAGGGAAAATCACCCCTTCTTGTCAACTGTTGAGAATAGGCCACTTCCACCTTAATTGAATTGGCTTGTTAGCACTGACCCCCCCACTTGGTAAGGGAACTCCCATCTTTTCATGTGCTATAATATATATTCTGCTTACTGTATTTTTCACTTCATGCATCTGATGAAGTGGGTTTTAGCCCATGAAAGCTTATGCCTAAATAAATGTGTTAGTTTCTAAGGTGCCACAAGGACTCCTCCTTGTTTCTGCTGATACAGACTAACACGGCTACTGCTCTGAAACCTGTCACCATATATGGAAGTAGCTTTTTAGTCTTCCTCAAGGAATGGAAGTAAATTTGGTTTTCCTATGATGCTAAATGGGCTAAACCATTTAAATTATTGTAGGATCATTAAGCTGAAGGGCATCCATTTGCAGTTGATCCATTTTACATGCTCTTTAATCTATCCTTACAGAGTGGGTGGTAGGGACTTATTTGCTAGTGTCATATGCATTCTATTTGCATTCTTCATTTCTGCTTAACTCAATGTTTATTTTAAATTGTTATAAATTATTTGCAGTGAGGCTGGATTTCATTATATTTTAACAAATTGCAAATATTTCCTTTCAGGAAGAATGTAGATGGGATTGTTTTGAGGGTAGCCTATTATTTCTAAGGAGAATATCAGTATGCATGATCAAGACTCTCAGACATGCAGAGTGCTTGAATACACCTTCAGTAGCAGCATCTCTCTGGTCTGGTACTGTAACTAATTACTAAGGGGAAAAGAATGATATACTGTCTGTCTTTAATTAGAAGAATGAGATGGGAGAAAGCTTTTGACTGTTCACAAGAACACCCCAGGTTTAATTATATAAAGATTTAATTTGACTCTCTTTGGTGTGGTATGCATTTGATTCCAGAAGCCAGAGAATATACTATATTCTGTAAACTGACTTGATTTCACTTGTGACTTGCGGAGCTGGCTTTCTCTGATGATTGTCTTCTGCTGTTGTGCCACTAACAAAGAGTTATACTGGAGAGCATACCCTGTAATAAATAGAACGGAGATTACAGCTCTGAAAGATTACAAAAATGATCTATTTTAGACAATTACTTCATTAGCCCCTTGTAAAAATTGTCTGTGTGTATGTGTTGGGAGCTTTTCGGGGTTTACTATATGGGATACAATAGTATCTGCCCAAAGAATGGATCACCTACCCTTTGCTCTACTTTGCCTTAGGTATTGATAATCCTCAGAGATACCTGCTTCCTCCTAGGGAAAAATATTCTGATTATTAAAACAAAATGTCATACTCTCCTGCTTAAAAACTATATGTTTAAGAACTGCTTATGTACTGATTGACTGCTTACTAAACATAAATAAACATATGCGTGCTTGGCAGGCAAGGAGAACACCATTGCATGACTCTTGAAATTAACCTCTTCAAAGGACGTAAGCTTATTCAAAACACTGAAAATCTCTTTCCTGGATTTTTTTGGCTAGAAATCAGTGTCTTGGAACATTTTGCATTTGGCAGCTTAAGTAGAATTCACAAGTGATGGGAAATTATGAGTAAAACTAAGGGCCAGATCTTGGCCCTTCCTGCACACCCATGTAGGGGGGAGGTAGAAAGGGACATAAGGCTCCCTTGTGCCAAGTACCTGTGTTGTACTGCATCTCTGCCACTCCTCCAGGTGGATGAGGGGTGGGTGGGGATAGAAAATGGATGGAGCCCTAGTAATGCCCCTCCAAGACACTGGGTCAGGACACTGGAGGATGTGCAGTACTCTGAGCATAGCGCTGTCCCTGTTGGAGCAGGGGTAGAACTGAAAGGCAGGTTGTGACTCTTTTAACTATGTCCACATAGTACACCACTGGTGTTGTCGTGTAACATACGTGTAGCTACACACCGCAGTGTAAAGCAGGCGGCGTCCACATTGTGGTGTGTAGCTACATGTGTCAATGAAAGGCTCTAGCAGAAGGGAGACAGAGGGGAAAGGCTTCAGCAACTCCCTGCTGCCAGAATCTCTCCCTGCTTCCAGAGCCTTTCCCTGCTGCCGGAGCTTTTCATTGCTATTTTTAGCAGCGTAGCATCCACTGCCTCCCCACTGCAGGAGTCTTTCCCCACTGCAGTGTAGTTGGAGAGGCATGGCGTGGACAAGTAGAGAGCAATGTAGGGTATATACATACACATACCCTTCAGGCATGTCTTTACTCCATTTGCCATGGTCCAAACTGCTATTTATACCCATGCTAGGGGGCTAAATGAGTATGTGCATTACACCCTGCCAAAAGTAGTGTGCAGTATAGACAGACATACGCTTTTTGAGTTGCAATTCGCTTCATGGGCTACTTTTGGGACAGACAATAAGATGCTATTCCATACATGGGATTGGTAGGAAAATTACAATATGGCCCTAATGTATATTTCAAAATGAACTTTGGATTGGCAGTTATGATGCAAAGCGGATACATCTCTATGGAATTGTACTTGCCCATGCCCACTATATACCAGAAGTGAAAATGATTTCCAGCATCCAGGCTGAGAAATTATCATGCAGTATTTGTAACTAGGTGAAAATGAAAAGAATAAAAATGTCAACAAGGCTTATGGAACATGAAAGCCTTTAAATTTTCAGAATAAGAAAAGGCTATGCAGCCCAGGTAGTTTGGTACAGTCATTGTCCAAGTTGACAGACCATGAAGCTGTGATTTGGGAAGGATACATCACAGAGAGTATCCTCCAGTCAATGTACAGAACATCACTCACTGTGTAATACTTTCTGTAGAATACTAATGTGTTCACTTCTTTCTTTGAAAGGTTTCTTTCCATGCACTTCTATCACATTCTACTTTTCAAATCTAAATTGTGTCACTTCTGAGTCTCTCTTGATCAAGAAAGGAAAAGATGATCCTCCTTTTTCAGTCTTTTCTCATAAAGGAGGTTCTAGAGACTTCCTGCCCTTATTTTGGGTCCCCTGTGGTGACTTCATCTCTTAACAGACAAATATTTGGTACATCAGTATGCTTGGAGTTTGTTTTCTTTTGAAGTTACAGCATTAATCTCATCTGTATCTAATTGTTAAAATATTAAGCCTTCAAAGATTTCCTTGCCATATGTAAACAAAACATTGTCATAACAATTTAAGCAGGATCAGATGTGCAAAATTAACAATGGAACCCGCAATGCATTTTACAAAATCTTTTGTACCAAAGGATACAATTAATTCATAATTCAAAACTGTTAAGTGCATCGAATCGTTTTAAAGAATAAAATTTCTTTGTATCAAATTAAAAAAAAACCCACTTTTCCCTAATTTAAACTCTCCCGAAAGAATAAGCTGTTGAAAAGTTACCAGTGTGTTTTGGCTGTGAGGTTAGTTACCTGCTTGGGAGAAATTATAGTCCAGATATATTTCAGATTGAAGCATAGAACAGAAAAGGGTAGGCGCTGAGTGGGTAAATTAATGAAAGCAAAAATTGCTTCATTCAATTTTAAAAGTGTATGTAGCTTTGAAAAGAAATGCATTGCCTTGGGAACAACAATGATTGACAGTACAGATAGTTCTCATTCCTCAAAGTGCTTAATTTGGAAATAAATCTTAACAGTATACTTTAGAGGATTGGGGTTTTTTGCTTAATATATCGGTGACAAAGTGCTTGGAAGTAACAAGTGAGCCAGCACTCTGATCACTCGGACAGTAAGTAGATCCCCCAGAGCGGTCTGAAGGAGGAATAGAATGTAATTATCTAACCAGGTTAGGCACGCTAAAGGATTAATTAGCCCATCAGCTGAGGACTGATAAAAAGGCACAGGAAGAAAGTACAAAGAGAGGAGCAGGGCTGACTGAGCCTAGGTTTAGCGAAATCTGTAGGAAGGAAGACCTATTCCCCGCTCAGGCCCTTTGGGAAGGGGTGATGGCACAAGTGATACTGTGAATCTTTGAGACTCAGGAGCCAAATTAGAGATCAACATTATCTAAAAGAGCCACAGTGGTGTAAATGTATTGTTTAATTTAATACATATATATATGTATATATATATATATATATACACACACACACACACACACACACACAGGTTATATATATGTATACATTACAGCCATGTGAAAATTACACCCACAGCAAAAATGACTGACCAAGTATTCTACAATTGGTGAATATAGTAAAAGCATCCTGATTGGTTAATATCTTAGATGGGTTAATAATTAAATCACATAACATTTTAATATCAAGTTCTGCAAAGAGCCGCAGGAGACACATTAAAGAGCCACTTGCAGCTCTCGAGCCTCAATCTGAGTATCACTGCTGAGAGTAGTATTGCTGTATGGAACTGTAAAGGTGTTAACTGATGATCTGTAATAAACTGCACAGTGCGGATACCTAATCGGTGGAGTCTGAACTATGTCTGAGATGTCAGAAGGCAGGAGCAGAGCATGCCCAATTAAAATATCCTACAATTTTTAATCAAACACTAGTATATTACCTTATCCAAAAATAAATGAAATTAAATAAATCGAATAAAATTGAACAAATTGCTGGGGAAAGGAGCTGAACAAGAAATCACATGATGAAAAACATTACTAGGTCATTTAGTGTATATTCCTAGTTTAGTCTCAAGTGATTGGGACTTTCACTACTCCCCTCTCCCCCAGATACAAGGGGGGAAGGGACTGTCCACAGGTGGATCTGTGCAGGAGTGCAGATGACTCCTTCATGGCACCACTCACTCACTTCCTCAGAACCTTCTGGAGCTTGCTGTGCATAGGTCCAGAATTGGAACTGTGGGAGAAAGTGGAGTTGGGTGGGCAGGGGTGGGTAAACCAATGTCAGGCCTGTGGGAGGGATAAACCTACAAGATCCAGTGTCTTTCCCAGACAGACAACAGGCATGTCCTATGTAGGAGTTCCCTTGACCTAGGCAGAGACTCAGCAGAGAGTACATTAATGTAGGAAGGACCAGAAATGCTTTAGTGGACTTCCATTTGGGAAGTCTAAGTAAGAGAGGGATGAAGACCAGGTCTTCTCCTCCCCATTACTTCCCCAGTTGGCCACATCCTTCTTGGCTAGGGGCCAGGGAGGCAGACCAGCTAGCATGGAATATGCCCAGGCAGAAATAAAGGTCCAGAGCAAGATGCAGTCAGGTTGGGAAGCAGGGGATGATAAACCCCTGGACCTTCATGACTTTGCCCCTCACTCATCCTTCTGCTGTTAGTGAGAGGTTCGCAATAGAGGAGGGTTTTGTTTTTTTGTTTTTGGCACAGACATTTACATCTTCAGTGGAATGGTGTCCATACAGCTGCATTTTGTGAGGAGTGGTTTCCCTGGGAAGAGGCGGTTCAAGTCCAGAAAGAAGCCCCCATCTGTGACAAAAAGGGTTATGTATATTCAAGGGAGTAGTGAGCAGGTGTAGAGAGCTGATTTACCTCTGCATATGGCATTAGTAAGACCGATACTGGAATGCTGTTTACGGTTCTGATGTCCACATTTTGAAAAGTATGCTGGAAAAATGGAGAAGGTGCAGAAAAGAGCCACAAAAATTATTCAAGGGGTGGAAAAAATGCCTTACAGTGAGAGATTTAAAGAGTTCAATCAGATTAGATAGTCAAGAAGATGACTAAGGTGACTTGATTACAGTGTTTTAAGTATCTTCACAGCAAAAAAATACTGGATACAAACAAGCTTCCTAATCTAGCAGAGAATGGCATAACAAGAGACCAATGGCTAGAAGTTGAAGCCAAATATATTCAAATCACTAATCAGGCACAGTATTTTAATAGTGAGGGTGATTAACCTTTGAAACAAACTGCCAAGTTAAGTGGTGGATTCTCCATCTCTTGATAGCTTCAGAACATGACTGGATGCCCTTCTGGAGGATATGCTTTGTCAAATACAAGTTATTAGGCTCAATGCAGGGATAACTGGGTGAAATGTAATGGCTTGTGAGATACAGGAGGTAAGGCTAGATAATTTAATGGCCTCCTCTATTAATTTCTACAAGGACATTGCCAGAGAATCTAAAGCAATGCATCAATTTGTTTTTAATCGTCTTCCTCAGGGAAGCTCTGAGACCTCCCAAAAATAGATATCGCAGTCCCTCTGTTATTAAAATTAGTTGGCCTAACAGAGGGAACTTTCATTCCCTAAAAGATCATTTTTACACAAAGTTTGCGAGAGATTACAGGCCTGTCACAGACTATTTTGGTGAGTTTAGTCATGCCCCTCTGCTCCAAGGCATGATCCTTTGGCCTCAGGCTCTGGATCCAGACTCTGTAAAGGATGACAAATAGATGAAGGTCTTGGCCAAATTCTGGTTTCTAATTTCTTGTAACCTCAGAGGGAGGAGGACCCACTGGTAAAAATCCTGGCACCAAAAGTTCCAGAATACACAGAGGTTCAATGCCTCTCTTTTTAAAGGTGAGGAAACAAGCTTTTCAAGCCCTCCATGTTGAAAACGTACTGCTGGATCCCAGGAGTTCTTCCTTTTCTTGGAATTATTCAGATACTCCTTTCACTCTTCTTACAATAATATATTCCAGTGGACTATTTGCAGGTACTGAGTCAGACAATTTTAGGCCCTCTCAAAGGTAGAGGCCCACACCCTCAACCAAAAGGGAGGAACCATTAGACCCAGGCCACAGCTGAATATAGATTCCAGGGGAGTTATTGGGCAAGAGGCTCAAGGAAAAGACAAAAGCCAGCAAAATCCGCCACGCTGCCCAAGGAGAATTTTTGCTGGCAGGCAAGCAATTCTCTCCCCCTCATCTTAGGGAAAGGACAGTTATCCGAGATGTTAAAATGCAAAGGATGTGATACAGCTTCATTTTTACCCATAATTAACATGAGTAGAGGTGCTAGGAAAATATTATATTGTCTTAGGTTGAGGTTGGTTAGCATGTATCAGATATGTTGTTTTTCATTAATTTTAGACACGGTTGAGAGCAACTCAAAGTGTTCTATAAACTATTCCAATTATAAATTGCAGATAAATGTCAAATATGCTTCTAATTGGTTTAGTGTCCCAGTCTGGAACGTGGTTGCTCTGAACTAATCCTTAGTTTTGTTTATATTTAAACATAATCATATTTATTTATTTATTCTTATAATTTTTATTAGAGTGCTTTGTGCAACTTCATGTACTATATAGTACCTTGGGCATGGTTGGTATTGTAATCCTTGTGGATTGCATTATTGATATTGCTAATTGACATCCTGGAAATAAATTACCATTGGCTAGATGATAAAGTATTGATCTTATTACTCATGTTGCTTTTGGGTCTTGTGTAAAAACATTAAGGCCATAAACATAGTAACTGAGAATGTATGCAAATTCTGATTTAAAAAAAAATCAAACCCATTTTTTAAAGAAAAAGGTTGGAAAGGGGTGTTGTTGGATTTTTTTTTAAAGTACTACTGTTTGTTTTAAGTTCCAGCTGTGCAGGGCTTCAGTGCTATATAAGTGCTAAATATCAATATTATGGTGACTGCAGGCACATGACAACCATGGAAAAAAACAGCTTCATGAAGTAGCATTTTCCTACCAACCCTCTCTCCCCTCCCAAAAAATCAATGACTCCTGACCAGTCTTCCTAAAAACAACAACAAACTCAAGGCCTGACTTTCATCGCCCCAATCACAAACCACTGTGCATTAATGTGACTGAACAGTGCAATCCTTGACTTTATAAATAAAGAGAATAACCATGTATCCTTGTTTCAGCATTTCTACTTTGCCTTGTTCTTCTCCAACTGTTTTACACCACTTTGGCAATACAGAAATCAGAAAGCATCCTTAACCAGCTCCCTGTGGACTCCCTTTTGGTAAAAGGAATCCACTGGGTAGTATACATAAGGTGTAGCAGTTTTTCTGGACTCCAGTGCAGGGGATTCTCCTTGGAGCCAGGACACATGGTGATGCCCGGAAGCCGGAATGGCCCCTAGGGTAATGCACAACTGGGCATAACTTATGTTATGTGTACACTGCAACTGGGGTGTAATTCACGCGCATATAGATATACTTGCACTAGCTGTAATCTAGCTAGCTCGCTAAAAATAGCAGTGAGGATGCAGCAGCGTGGGCTAGCAATGCGAGCACAGCCTACACTGAAGCCCATGACAGTCCAACATCACCACTATTTTTAGTGAGCTAGCTAGTTAGATTACAGCTAGCATAGGTACATCTGCATAAGCTGCAAATTACAACCCCTGACTGTAGTGCCGATGTAGCCTTACAGCAATGCTGAAGTTGCTCTAAATTACACTGAAAATCAGCTCTGCCCCCAGTCAGCCCCAGAATCAAGGAAAATGCAAAGATGATTTAGAGTCACCTTTGCTCCCACGACTCCTCAGCCTTGCCAAGTATTTCTCAGCCACCATTCATGATCTAGCTTGATATTTTCGTAATGATACTAATTATCAGTGCCAAACTGAAGCTGCTTTCACATAACAGCTACGTGATGATCAGGGGGCCTTCTGTATTTTTGCCAGTAATGTTTTCATTTTCATGAAAATACTTCATATCTTTTTATTCCTGTTGCTGATCAAGTAAGATTATATTTCTGTGATCATTTCAAGACCACAAATTGATCTCTGATCATAAGACTGCAGTGCTCAAGTGCATCAGCCAGCAGTTGCTGGGAAACCAGCACTTCTCATTCAAGTGGCAAGACTGCATTTTGTGGAATGTAATAGTTTCTGGAGTCTCAAGTTTGTGTGTTGCTAGAATTAGTGATAAAAGTCTAGCATAAACCACAGGTAACATCAACTCCATTTAATTACCTCACACATTGATTTTTCAGTTTGTTATTTGAAGCACTGAGCCCATGTACTAGCTAATAGCTATGCTAATGTGGAAAGAAAAAAAAAAGAAAGATAGGATAATTTAACAATAAACAAGTAGTGTTCATTGTGTCCTGAAGATGAGATTTCCATTAAAAACTGGCAAGTAGTAACAAACTGCTAATTTTCCAATGGCTTGTACTATGGAGAATTACATAGTAGAACTGTGAATAAAACTAAGTTATAAGAGAGACTGCAAAGATTTGGTTGACATGCATTATGCATATGCATTTTTAAACACAGAGAGGCACCAGTAGGAATTTTACACCGCTATATCTTCCACAGATTGACCATCTTCTATTGAATCTCATGTGAAAAACAACTTTTGAATTAAAAAAAAAAATCACCCCTGGTGTGCCACAGTATAAATTTTCTACTGTACATATGGCCACATCTTGCTGGATGATGTGCAGTTAGCTCAAGATGCTGGATGCGACAGTTGTAGATTTAGGGAAACCCAACCAGAGATGAATCCTGCTCTCCTTTCCAGCCTCTTGCTCTTCATGATCAGAGAATAAATAGGGATTCTAGACAGCCAAAGATCCTGATTAAAGAATAAATATTTGGCACCACTGTCGTTTTAGAAGAGCCTTTTATGATTTCACCAGGTGAATCTCATGAGAATGTTATAGTGCTGTATTTTAGTAGATAAGGATGGTTGTTATGGTTACATTTTAATACTTTGTCCCTTTAAAATAGATAAAAAGACAAACATCCATTGATCCATTGAAACCCAGAGTCCTTTCATTTCTCCATGACAAATCATGTTCTACACACAGTATAGTGTTCACTCTTAAAAACTTCCCAATTGCCACACCATGGTCACCATGGTATTCCCTAGGTTTTCATAACAGTAAGTATAGAGAATATTGTGAATGCTTATCTGTTTATATAAGGCAAAAGTGGCAAGTCTGTAAAAGTGACCAATGTATATAGGAAAGTCAACAAGTCAACTCTCCAGCAGTCTAAACACTGAAAGGAAGCAACCAGAATGCCAGTGGGAGCAAATAGTCCTGGTACATGACTTCAGAGAGAGGAAATGAAGATTACATTTCTAATTGTAGTCCAGGGCTGGAAAATTAGGATTTTGGGTGACTCTTGATCCACCACAAGTCTCCCACTGGTGGTAACTGAAGGTTTGCATGAGACATAATGAAGAGATATTGGAGGGAAAGCATATTTCAAAGTGGCACATGCTACCTATGTATACAAAGTATATGGTACTCACCCATCACAGCTGCCCTTCTGGCACTAGCTGGTGTACTAGGGACAGGACCATCGCCTCAGCCCTGTCCCTTCCAGGTAGGTTATCCTTTGCTATTTTAAGGGCTGCCAGATATGCAAGTAAATACCTTTTTATGCTGAGAAAATGCAAGCATTGTGGCTGCCTTCCACATAGGTACCTCTGGTGGAATAGGAATGACACTTTGGTATGGGGAATGAAGCATAGGAACAGCCAAATCAGCCCTGAAAACCACAGTGTAGGAGATGTGACTGAGTCCGTGTTTAAGCTATCCATAGGTGCCAGAATGACCCTTTAGCGCCATTAGCAGCCCAGGGGACGTTAAAGCTACTCTGAAATTCCTACTGCCCCCGGTGTCTGGGGACCCAAAAGGGGACATAAAGTCATCTCTACCCCCTTCTTTCTCATTATGTGCTGAGTGCAACTCAGATGGGCCAGAGAATTTCATCCTTGCTATTCAACCAGATAAACGAATAAACAAAAATAACTGGTTAAAACTAATCAGTATTTTTGTGCCTCAATATTTTTTTCATTGTTAAACAGACACAAAATAGATTTATTTGTTGGATGGGAATTTACAGAATCAACCCTTCCTTTTTTGAAAATGAGTATTACTTCAGTTTTTCTCTAGCAAACTGTTTCCCGTGACTTTTCAAAAATAATGGTTATTGGTACAGTGATTTAATTTGCCAAACTACTTTAATTTTTCTTGTTAAAGACATTGCAAAAGGAGGTCACTAGTTCAGCTATTTTTGAGTTATCATTAATTTAAACCCACTCCTCATTTATTAATGGGCTTGCTTTCTGTCTAGCACTAGTTTTTCCTCTGACATATTTATAAAAGCCTTTTGTATTCCCACTTGGATAGTGTTACTTCATGATGCTTCTTTGCTGCCCTTATCTTTTCTCTGCAAGACTTGATTACGTGTATGTTATTAATTGGTTGCCTCCCTCTTTTGCATTTATGATACAGGACTTTTTTAAAGCTCTGATCTTTGAGCAGTTTTTTGTGAAGTCGCATGGGACATTTCTTGTTCCTTGCATGTTTCTTTTATACAGGAATTTAAGTTTGTGGCATCTTTTCTCTGGTGTCTTGTAGGATTGTCCAGCCTTCTTGGTGCTAGTAATTTTTAATATTTGGACTTGACTTGCTAGATATTTTAATTTGTCAAAATATAATTTCTTAGCATGTAATATCGTGGTACTGCTCTATAAGTTCATTCGTTACTGTACTGTACTGAATCTCAAGCATCTCTAATTGTTTTCATGTTCTCCATCAATTACTCCTTATTAGTAAAAAGAAAGTCCAAGATGGTTTCCCTTCTAGCTGGAGTCCCTACTTTCTGGATCAGAAAGTTTTCTTCTACCTAACTTAGGAACCTATTTCCTGATATAAGCTTGGTTGAATTTGTTACTCAACAGGTATCTCTCTTGGTATTACAATCCCCATAAGTATTATGAGGTTTGGTCTAAAAAAATTCATGGTGATGCTCTCCTTTATTTTTTTTTCTTTTATTTCTTGTATCCTCACCTAAAGAATTTCACCATTTCATTTTTTGATGGTGTAACTTAGCTCACTGGTAATGCAACTTTTATATATAGCTTCACCCTTCCACCTTTTCATCCCATTCTGGTTTTCTGATAAATATAGAGACAAACTATTTTCACTTCTCGTTTTGTGTCTGAGAATAATCTCTCCCCCCCCCCCCCCGGTTATAATTATGTTCTCATTTACCCATCTATTATGTACCTTACTTATGTACACACAGAGCTGTCTATAGGAATTTTAGCACACAAGTAATCTTTTTACTCTTCAATTCTAGTTTCACAACAACTCCATCTTCTGCCTGCTGGAGTTATTCTTCTCCCATTTAGAATGAGCATGACATCCATGCATTAATGAGGGTGGCTTGGTTAATACCCTACGCTCTATATGAGTATGTCTATTATGCAGCATTGAGATAGGGAGGGAATAATAGAGAAAAAAAGACAATGACAAAAGATTGTTGTATGTATTCTATTTGAAAATGAGTCTTTAACATCCTGACAAATGCCCTTGATGTGTAACATTCAAAGAACAGACTTTAGCTTTGCAAAGTGGGTGGAAAAAATGTGATAGCAAGTGATACTTGAGCATAAGAGGAGGGCAAAAGTTCATAAGCTGGACAGGAACCTATTTCATTGAAACAGGCTTTCAGTATTTTTGCTGTCCAGACTGTTTTTGTATTTCATCTTTTTCTCAGTAGTTCATTCTTTGACTTGAGAGATGTCATCATCTGTTAGTGTAGGGGGGAAAAGGATTTTTTGGAACATTTATTTTCTCTATGTTGAAGTCATTTGTGCCTGTGGCTCATATTATTTTCATACTTAGCTGCCTATGAAGTCTCAAACATTGTCAGTGTAGTAATTTATTTGCAAGCGTATGTGTGCCACGCTGCTGGTTTGTCTTTTTCTAAGATTTTCTGTCTGACAGTTGTGTTTTTGTTCTTTTTCTCTGTAGCTCTAGCCAGTTAGTAGCCCTGAGTTTTGGTTTTCTCTGATTTTCACTCAAGCTGACATTTTATGGGAAATGAGAGCGCTTCAGGATGTTGGGGAATAAAGAGGGATGATTGGCTGCTGCTCTGGCAATGATTTATTAAAGCAGCTCTCTTTATCTCACTGTACTTAAGATTCTGGCAGCATTTACCATTTTAAACCCAGCGAGCCAGAGATTTATAACTCCTAAGGAATACTTTGCTGTGTGATAAACTTTGACATTCAAGGTCAAAGCCTAAGAATTAATTCTTTTTAAAATCAGCCATTTATAGGTTCAGACTAAATTGTGTCCCTTGCTCCCATAAATTAGAGAGTTTGGGAGCTATTTTGCCCTCACATAACTCAAATTCTAACTCATCTATGTTTTCTCAAACAAAATAGCATGTGTTCTGCAATATTAAGGGGAAAGGAAGGGCACTGTTTGGGTTTCAGCCTGATTCATATTATGTGAAGGTGTATTTTATTATTTAATATATGAGGCACATTGCTGGTGGCAAAAGAATTAAGTAAAGTATAGAAATACTGTTCCAAATATGTGGAATGCCTCTGTATCTAGGAAGTGGTGTTTTTCCCCCTACCTTAGCTACTAGAGAATAGTATATTTCTGACTATCAGTCTGTACAGTTATTGCACTAGATGTATTGTATTTCATGCTAGAAGTATACCTGGATTTAATTGCCATTGCCTGGACAAAAAAATACCCATCATCAGGCCGGATTAATCTTCTGTAGGCCTAGCACCAAACATATGTGTGGATCCCTATGGGGGCAATGGGGCATGGTGCAGGGGATTGGTCCTTGGAGCGAGGGGCAAGCAAGGGCAATGGGGCATGGCACAGCTGGGGTAGCGCCACCCCACCCAGCCCAGTGCGAGGGCACTGTTTAGAAACTGGCAGCCACCAGACGCACACTGACCCACCTGGCCCTGCGCTGCTAATGCACCTCTTCCCCTCAGGGGCAGGCCTGTGCACCTCACCATGCCACTCCCCCGTCCAGCACCCCCACACCTTCCTATGCCCAGCGCCACACCACCCAGAGACCCTGCCACACACCACCATAATTGCACAGTGCCTTGCACAACACCACCTACTACCCAATGCCCCCCTGCCCACAGACCTCCTGCAGTGCTCCGTGCCTCTACCACCATAACTGCTCAGAGCCCCCACACAGACCCCCCCCACTACCCAGCACTCCCCCATAGACCCTCTATCCCAGCGCCCCAAAACACACAAAGCTGCCCCATCCCCCAATGCCCAGCTCCCCTCCACAGGCCCCCCAGAGACCCATTTCCCCACGCTTTTCCCCCTGGCCACACTCATTAGCCTGCTGGGAGATGACTGTGTCTGCCGGGCTGAGCCAGCAGTGCACCAGGGTCAGTCCCAGGGTGGGGATTGCGCTGGCCCTTTGGGAGCAGCACAATCAGCCAGTCTGGAGAAGGAGGGAGGCCTGCCTGTGCTGGGCTCCCTCAAGACCCACTTGTCTGGCGTGCCTGGCCAAGCCTCACTCGCTACTCCCTCCCACTCGCTGAGACCAGCCTGGCCTCTGCACTGGTCCCAGGTGGCTCAGCCCTGGGGAGGTGGAGAGGGCCTGGCAGGTGGTGGCCAGCAGAGACTGCTCGGAGCCATGTTGGGGCGTGAGGCAGACCCCTGTGATGCAACCCCCAAGAGCCTGCCCAAGCGTGCCTATCAACCCCGCCTGCATGGTGGTGCCCGGTTGCTAGATGTCGAGCCTTTCTATAAGAGAGCGGGACCTGCCAGCTGGGAACAACTCACACATCAAGGCCTGGGACCTGGATTGCCCTGGGCAAGGGGCCGGACAGGGCCATGTGGCTGGGTTAGATGGGTCTGTAAGGGCCTGGCGCCATTGTAAAGCCCGTACTGCCCATCAGCTTTGGAATGAGACAATGGGTCAAGAGCAAAAATCTAAAATTCCAGAATGAATATGTTATCACTGGTAGGTTTTTTTTATTGGTTCCATAACAATAAATAAATTGGCATGGCCAGTGATTTGTCTTAGTACTATGGATGGCCTTAAAGAACTCCAAGATAAGGATTAGATTGCTGGTGTTAAGAACCTATACAACAGTTACTATCAATGAATTAAGTCCTTTCTCTCTCGCTTCATCCCCATCTCTCCCTCCGTAGCCAATCAACACCCAAGCCACAGTGCAGAAACTACCTTTCCATCATGCAGTAGAGTCAGGGACTCATTTAAGAGGACTTTATACAGAGCAATTATCTTCAGTGGTGCACTTCATGGGACTGTAGGCAAAGGTTTGTGGGTGGGTCACAGTAGGCAGGACATGTCAGCAATAATCTATTTGCTCACTCAAGCGCATGTGCACACACACGCAGGTGTGTGTATGTGTAGGTAATGGGGGCAATGGACTGTGACTAGGATTGCAAGCTGTCCAAGTTTTCCCCAGATCATCCCTTTTGAGGTAAATTTTGGGAAATCTGTAAGAGTGCTCAGAATCAGCTGCCCAGTTTAATGGGCTCAGGGATGTACTTTTTGTTTGTTTGTTTGTTTTGTTCCTCAGAAATGGCAGCCCGAGTTGTGAACCACTATTGCCACTCATAGATGGGTGCACGGGTGCACTAAGCACTGTTTGTCTCCATCTTTGTAGGTCCTGTGTATAACAGCTGTCTTCTGTAGACTTTGAATGTCCTTCAGTAAGCTGATTGGAGGTAAACACTAAGAGGATGTGATCTTAACAAATGGCTAGCAATGACATAGCTAAGTTTATACCATTTCCACAGTAAAGTATAGCATACATCTTCAGAAAGTGAACCTATAAATAATGACACCACACATCCAAGAAATAAATACAGTGGAAATGTTTGGGTTTAAACTATTCATCTAAACCTGTTAGAGTCATGGAGTCGTAAACTTTAAGGTCAGACGGGACCATCATGATCATCTAGTCTGACCTCCTGCACAACACAGGCCACAGAATCTCAGCCACCCACTCCTGTAATAGGCCCCTAACCTGAGCTATTGAAGTCCTCAAATTGTGGTTTAAAGACTTCACCAGACAGACACCCAGGAAAGAATTCTCTGTAGTAATTCAGATCCCACCCCATCTAACATCCCATCACAGGTCATTGGACATGTTTATCACTAATAAGCAAAAATCAATTAATTGCCAAAATTAGGCTATCCCATCGTACCATCCTCCATAAACTTATCAAGCTTAGTCTTGAAGCCAGATATGTCTTTTGCCCCCACTGTTCCCCTTGGAAGGTGTGACAATGTGGGAATGTTCTTAATGTTTTCCCTGAGTGCTGTGTGGATGCCTCAGTTTCCCCTATGCATTTCTCAAGTTTCTAGGGGTGTGTGATTGTTGTAGAGCCCTAGGGGGCCAGTGTGATCCTGTCTGCAAAGAGAATGGCTGACACCCTGTCTCCTGGCAACTAATGGCCTGGGCCCCTCCTCTGCAAAGATGTCAACTAAAGGTATTGAAGAACAAAGAGATCAGGTGACCTCGTGGCCTGGGAAAGAGAGAGGAGGGGCTGGAGAGTTTTCAGTTTGGAGCTAGCTGGGAAAATGGAGGGAAGGCCAGACAGATCTCCTGGCCTCCCCTGGCCCCTCAAGATGGACCTGACTGAGGGGTTCCTGTTGTCTGTACCTGAAAGGCCTGTCTTGAACTGTGTTCCTGTCGTCTAAATAAATCTTCTGTTTTAGTGGCTGACTGAGAGTTATGATGAATCGCAGGAAGCCAGGGGTGCAGGGCCTTGTCTCCCCCCAAACTCTGTGACAGAAGGCTGTTCCAGAACTTCACTCTTCAGATGGTTAGAAACCTTCGTCTAATTTCAAGTCTAAACTTCCTGATGGCCAGTTTATATCCATTTGTTCTTGTGTCCACATTGGTACTGAGCTTAAATAATTCCTCTCCCTCCCTGGTATTTATCCCTCTGATATATTTATAGAGAGCAATCATATCTCCCCTCAGCCTTCTTTTGTTTAGGCTAAGCAAGCCAAGCTCTTTGAGTCTCCTTTCATAAGACAGGTTTTCCATTCCTCGGATCATCCTAGTAGCCCTTCTCTGTACCTGTTCCAGTTTGAATTCATCTTTCTTAAACATGGGAGAACAGAACTGCACACAGTATTCCAGATGAGGTCTCACCAGTGCCTTGTATAACGGTACTAACACCTCCTTATCTCTTCTGGAAATACCTCACCTGATGCATCCCAAGACCGCATTAGTTTTTTTCATGGCTATATCACATTGGCAGCTCATAGTCACCCTGTGATCAACCAGTACTCCGAGGTCCTTCTCCTCCTCTGTTACTTCCAACTGATGAGTCCCCAGCTTATAACAAAAATTCTTGTTATTAATCCCTAAATGCATGACCTTGCACCTTTCACTATTAAATTTCATACTATTACTATTACTCCAGTTTACAAGGTCATCCAGATCTTCCTGTATGATATCCTGGTCCTTCTCTGTATTTGCAATACCTCCCAGCTTTGTGTCATCCAGAGACTTTATTAGCACACTCCCACTTTTTGTGCCAAAGTCAGTAATAAAAAGATTAAATAAGATCACTGAGGAACTCCACTAGTAACCTCCCTCCAGGCTGACAGTTTACCTTTCAGTATGACCCATTATAGTCTCCCCTTTAACCAGCTCCTTATCCACCTTTCAATTTTTATATCAATCCCCATCTTTTACAATTTAACTAATAATTCCCCGTGTGGAACTGCATCAAATGCCTTACTGAAATCGAGGTAAATTAGATCCACTGCATTTCCTTTGTCTAAAGAATCTGTTACCTTCTCAAAGAAGAAGATCAGGTTGGTTTGGCACGATCTACCTTTTGTAAAACCATGTTGTATTTGTCCCAAATACCATTGACCTCAATGTCCTTAACTATTTACTCCTTCAAAAATTTTTCAAAGATCTTGCGTACTACAGATGTCAAACTAACAGGCCTGTAGTTACCCGGGTCACTTTTTTTCCCTTTCTTAAAAATAGGAACTATGTTAGCAATTCTCCAGTCATACGGTACAGATTCATTAAAAATTCTTGCTAGTGGGCTTGCAATTTCATGTGCCAGTTCCTTTAATATTCTTGGATGAAGATTATCTGGGCCCCCTGATTTACTCCCATTAAGCTGTTTGAGTTTGGCTTCTGCCTCGGATGTGGTAATATCTACCTCCATATCCTCATTCCCATTTGTCATCCTGCCATTATCCCTAAGCTCCTTATTCACCTCATTAAAGATTGAGGCAAAGTATTTGTTTAGATATTGGGCCATGCCTAACTTATCCTTAACTTCCACTCCATCCTCAGTGTTTAGTGGTCCCACTTCTTCTTTCTTTGTTTTCTTCTTATTTATATGGCTATAGAACCTTTTACTATTGGTTTTAATTCTGTTTGCAAGGTCCAACTCTATATGGTTTTTGGCCTTTCTCACTTTATCCCTACATGTTCTGACCTCAATAAGTTAGCTTTCCTTGATGATCCCTCCCATCTTCCACTCCTTGTAGGCTTTCTGCTTTTTCTTAATCACTTCTCTGAGATGCTTGCTCATCCAGCTTGGTCTACAACTCCTGCCTATGAATTTTTTCCCCTTTCTTGGGATGCAGGCTTCTGATAGTTTCTGCAACTTTGACTTGAAGTAATTCCAGGCCTCCTCCACCTTTAGATACACAGGTTCTTCAGTCCAATCCACTTCCCTAACTAATTTCCTTAATTTTTAGTTAGCCCTTTTGAAATCAAAAATCCTAGTCACAGATCTGTTTTTGTTTATCTTTCCATTTAGTTTGAACTGAATTAGCTCATAATCGCTCGAACCAAGGTTGTCCCCTACAACCATTTCTTCTATGAGGTCTTCACTACTCACCAAAACCAAATCTAAAGTGGCATCCCCTCTTGTTTATTCAGCAACTACTTGGAGAAGGAATCCATCAGCTATCGCATCCAGGAAAATCTGAGCCCTATTATTATTACTAGCACTTGTCCTCCAGTCTATATCTGGGAAATTAAAGTCTCCCATGATCATACAATTTCCATTAGTATTTACTTCATTAAAAACATTAAAGAGGTCTCTAGCCATATCCAGATCAGATCCCTGTGGTCTATAGCACATCCCAAGCACTATCCCAAGGGAGGCTCTAGTAGCTTTCTTCCCCAATGACAGGTTTCAGAGTAACAGCCGTGTTAGTCTGTATCCGCAAAAAGAAGAACAGGAGTACTTGTGGCACCTTAGAGACTAACAAATTTATTAGAGCATAAGCTTTCGTGGACTACAGCCCACTTCTTCGGATGCATCCGAAAGCTTATGCTCTAATAAATTTGTTAGTCTCTAAGGTGCCACGAGTACTCCTGTTCTTCTTTCTTCCCCAATGTGATTTTTGCCCAGACAGACTCTGTCTTATCCATTCCATCGCTTCTTATTTTTTACAGTCTACCTCATCATTGATATACAATGCTACTCCACCACCTTTGCCTTTATTTCTGTCTTTCCTAAACATCACATACCCTTCAATACCTGTACTCCACTCATGACTACTATTCCACCATGTTTCTGTTATCCCTATAATATCTGGTTTCACTTTCTGCACCAGTAACTCTAGTTCCTCCATTTTGTTACCTGGGCTCCTCACATGGGTGTACAAACATCTTAATTTTTGCTGTTTGGCTTTGCTCACATTCTTTACCCGATTAGGCACTGACATTCTACCACCAGTATCATCTATTAGACTGGTATCTACACTACCGTTCCTCCTTATGTCCATTCTCCTACCCATGGCTATATCCTTTCTTACTTCGTTTTCTTCCCTCTCAATGTTGTAGAGATACAATACATTCAAGACACTCTTTAGCTTCTTACAGTCAGCTGAACTAGATAATTACATATTTACTCTGACAGGGCTACTTAGAGCCACTAATTATTTAACAAATACAAAATGTTTACTTGGTGACAGCATACTGTATATTTCAATTGGATGATTTTGTACATCATATTATGGTCCTGCATTGGAAATTGATAAGATGTGCATGTGTGCTTTGATTTTCTCTTTCTTGCAATAGCACAGAAGAAAATATACTACTCTATTGTCATACTTCTTGTCATAATAATATTTAGCAGTTACCCAGTGCATATCACGTTTCATTTTTCAGTTAAATTTACAAACTTTAATTTATTCTCCCACCGTCCTTATGAGTTGGTTACTATCATTATTTTATAGATGAAGAAACTGAGGAAGAAAGATTAAACTTGCCCATCAGATCAGATTACCAGATCAACTACTTTGTGGAGTTTTTGTTCCACCACTTTGCTGGGCCAGTGCTGGTAGCCTTCATCCCCAACTTGTCCACTTTTCCCCCAGAAACCTCCATACCTCCCTCTATGCAAGGGGCCAGTCTCTCCGTCAATATTCATAAAGCTGCCTCCTTATCCTTTCATACATTTCTCCTTAAACCTACTTTTGCCATGATTCCCACAAATCACTCCCATCTGTCATTGATTAGGCAAATGACGTCTGTCTGACTCTGATTTCTTCTGTGCTCAGCTCTGTTCATTTTGTTACCTCATCCTCCCACCATTCCTCACCCAACTTGTCTGTTTTCTCCTCAAGTTGCATCATATCACATAGATTGTGAGCTCTCTGGGGACAGGACTCTTTTTTTTGTTACATGTCTGCAAAGTGCTTAGCACGATAGACTCAGAGTCCCTAGGAGCTACAATAATTCAAAATAATGATTCCAATAATAATCATGAATAATAATCCATAATACATAAAATAATAATAATCATCAATAATAATCCAACACATCCTAGAGAATTAGCTTTTGAGCTAGGGTTAGAGTTTAATCTAACCTGCTGCCCAAGCCGATACTTGACTATTCTTTTCTTTGAAAATATGGTATCATATTGTGCCATCCATTTCTCAACAGAATTTCCCTGTGAAATCAATGAGGAATCCTGCTTAAAAATAAATGGCATGATATGGCTCATGAAAAGGATAATTGGTAGTAGGTATTTCTACGGAGAAATTGAGAGCATGAAAGTCAAGATTTGGGTTGGAAAGGATCCTGCCCTGTCTTTTTAGTCTATTTATCTGCATTGTGTCTTTCATGTTATCCTTAAGCCGTCTCTACTACATAGCAGACTAGTCTCACCTTGAATATTTCCAGTAATAGCAATTTCATGGCCTGTCATGGTGGTTTGTTCCATTGCCTTACTTTTTTTCCTTTTTTCCAAATGCAGTAACCTAAAATATCAAAACAAAACTAAGTATTATGTGGAGAAATGGTGCAAGAGAGGAAATGGAAAGGAATACATACAAGATTGCTATCAAGAAATGCAATCAAAACTACACGAGGCAAAAAAGCAAAATAAACTAATGCAAGTGAGGGGAGTCAAAGGAAATGAGAACAAAATCTATGAATTAATTCAGTAAAAGTGAAGAAATGGGGGAAAATAAGTTCTAAAAAATAGAACAAGAAAAAGTGAGTAGGTTTCCAAAATCTCCAGTATAGCTGAAATGTTAAAAATTTAGTTTTATCTTATATTTTTATCCTTTTTCATTAAAGCAGTGTAAGGATTTCAGAGAAGTTTTTAGAAGAGGATGGGTAATTATTGGATAATAATTAGCAAGGTCATAAGCATCAGTAAGCATAAGTAAACAGAGAGTGAGGAAAAAAAGATTCTCTGACACTTTTATATATTGACAGGTAAGGACAAAAACACTCAAGCATTTAAAGAGAACTAACCAACAAAATCTCAGAATCTCT
Organism: Trachemys scripta elegans; assembly: GCF_013100865.1. Taxonomy (NCBI): domain Eukaryota; kingdom Metazoa; phylum Chordata; order Testudines; family Emydidae; genus Trachemys; species Trachemys scripta. Next base: position 69,250,292 of record NC_048298.1, read on the forward strand.
GAAATAATCTTCCAGGATTTTTTGAAAGTCAGAAAGAAGTACCTGTTGAAAAGTTAAACAACGGTACCAGTCTTTTAGAATCAAGAAACTACTGGCTAATTATCTTGATCCTCAGGCAAAATATTCAAGCTTCTATTAAGGAAGTGAATATGTGAGATTCACAAACAATCCAGGTGTACTGAAAACAGATCATGCATGATCTTATACTTATCTAGGATCCAAGCACAAAATTCTATAATAAAACTCTCAGTTGTTCCCCCTCCCACCCCAGGAGTTACATGTATCATCTCTAACATAAAGTAGACAGAAAGAGCCACCAAAATATACTCTTGATACCAATAGGAAAGTACAGAAAGTTCCTCATATCCATTCAACACCAGTCATTATTCAGTGACTTCTCCTGGACATATAAGAAAGAACAAACTACTATCTAACTCTAAATACAAAATTTCCTTTGTGCAACCCGGAATAAGAGTATTGTAAAGCGAAAATGGCAATATTTCAAAATATGTGTTGAATCGTCATTCATTCTTTTTGGTACTCATTGTACTATTAATATATCATTAACTTAATTGGAAAATTCTCAGAATAATAGCAAAATATTCAATTATTTTTTAAGAGAAAAAATATATGGGGATATGCTAGAACAATGTATCAGATTTGAATATTATATTTGCATTCTGACATGATTGGAAAAGTTCACAGTAATATAAAATGATTTCAAAAGTAATGAGTCCAAGTTAGGTATAATAATTGGACCTGAATCAAAATAAGACTATTTATTAGTATATTATTGTCAGATTCAATTTTTCTGCAGTCATTTTCTCAAATATAATTGCTAAACATATGCAGCCACTTGTTCACCATCTTTCAACATCTTGTTCAACATCAATATGCTTTAGCACAATTGAGATTAGGTTATTCATTGTTGTGACAAGGTAGATGAACTCATTTTGCATTAATGTGGCTATGAAAGCTATGAATGTTTATTTTTAAAGATCGAGCTGGTTGGTAGGGATGGCCTGTAGAATGGTCCCTCATTAACTGGGACCAAATGACAAGGGTCACAGCCCTCATGTATGGTGGAGGTTTGTCACTGGGGAAGCTCTAGTGTAGGAAGCGGGGTTTGGATTTGGGGTTATTGTCACTAGTGGGTGTGGGTGAGTTTGGCAGTTCTGACAGAGGTCTGCTTGACTCAGCCTATACATACCATGCACTGCTTTTCAGCTACTCACCTCTTATTACTCCAGTTGTCACAGTTATAGGGCTAGCTGCATGTCTAATCCTTTTGTTGTGCCTCTGGATGCACCCCCTCAGGTATCAGGGCTTATAGCTTTACCGCTCCTGGGTGGACTCATGCTGTACTTCCACTCTCTTAAACTGGGACCTGGGCTACAGTATCCTGTGGATCAAATGTGTTTATTATTATGTCAGTCAGCCTTCTTAAACCAAGGTACTCTTAACCTTGTTTAATCTTAACATTAGGAATAAAACATACCATAACATGAAAGAAAAAGCTTTTTAAAACAGCAGTCTATACACACACGTTGATCTTACCTAGAAGCTTGCCACCTTTTATTTTCTTTCCCAAACAACTGCCCGCTCCCTAGAAAGAGAGGGGCCAGCCAAAAATCTTGTGTCTCAGGCCATGTCTACTCTATGGGTGCTATCATGGCACAGCTACTGTGCCATTGCTATAACTCTGTAATGCTGACTACAGTGACGGAAGGGGTTTTTCCATCACTGTAGGGACTCCACCTCCACAATCAGTGGTAGCTAGGTCAATGGAAGCAGTTTGGCCGTGTCTACAATGGGAGTTAGGTTGGCATAGCTAAAGTGCCTAGGGGGTGGATTTGTCAGACCCCTGAGTGCTATAGCTATGTCAATCTAAGTTTTAAATGTAGACCAGACAGAACTTCAAAACTAATAGCTCTTGCATTGTCTCTTAAGTGTTGGTAGATGGGTGGCTATCTCAAGCCATTGTATTCTTTCCTGCTTACCTGCAGTCAGTCTCTTCTTGAATTAACCCCATTCATACTATAATCCTACTGTCATAGGGCTCCCTGCCTGAAACACACTCCTGTGGCAGGACAGGCACAACTATCTCCATCTCTCTCCTGCAGTATCCCCAGAAATAGTCCAAAGCATCTTCTCAAATATAAATATGGCCCTGGTGGATTCTGTGCACATAAATCATAGAAATCCCGACACCATAGTCCAGAATTCCCCCAGCATAGTTCAAACAGTGCATGTAACATACAGCCCCGGCGTCCCTGGCCACACCCCAGTGTGGCAGTGAAGACCTCTTTTGACTTTATAACAGGACAGCTACCTAAGCCCCTCCAACTGGAGTGTAGCTAGTTCTACCCTTCCCAGCAAGAACTCCAACAGCATCTCTGCTGAGTGCATCCTTGCCAGGGGCGAATCTCTTACTCCCCCTGGCCCTCTTACTGGTCCTCTAGGTCCAACTCTGCGGCCCTGGACATGTCAGTGTGTAAGCTCCTCCACTGCTCCCCTGTCTTCAGCCCTCGGCTCTGGGCCAGCTCAGAGCCAGCAGGCAACTACCTCTGCTGCTGCTCCTCCTGCCTTCAGCCCTGCCCCTCTCCCTGGGAATGCCTGCCTGGTTTAGTCCCTCTATGGCAATGAATGCAGATCTGTCTCTCTCCTCCTACCACCGTGCTGTGCTGAAGAGACTCCCCTGTAAGTCCTTCCTTCAACTGGAGCATACCCAATAGGCCTGCTGGGGCAAGGCTTCCCAGGCCCAGAGTTCTTCCTGTACCCTTAACTCCCCGGTGTGTGGTTTATCCACCCCATCACAGCTACGTATGTATAAAGGGGTTTGGGTCAGGCGTACTGTAAAATGGAACCATTCGCCCACCTAAAGTTATCTCGGGGATAAGAAGCAACCTGTCTCTCACAGCCTCCAGCATTTCTCAGAGGAACAGGCCTGTGGTTCTCTACCTGTGGGAAGAGGGTGGACACTAGTAACTCCAGGGGCCTTAATTTCCTCCTGATCTACCTAGCAAGGCTGCCTCAGGAGGGCCTTACTTACTGAGTCTCTGGAACATTCTGGGTTTCGGTTTATAGCTGCAACCTAATTACCCTCCCTCTTGAGGGACATCGCAGCTCCTCATAATACCCTAGGATGAAGCCTGAAGACTGGAGAATATGACAAGGGAGTTTCCAAATTACTTCGCCCTCTTGTCATGGTACCTCCTCTCCAATTGCTGCTTTGTACCCATGTCAGATCCATCTGTAAGGTGGAGTGCTCCCACGCTGTTACTGGATAGATTCCCAGTAAGTAACATACCCTTAACTGTGGTAATAGCTTTATCTTGAACTAAACTGTTAAAAAGGGGCTCACACATAAAACACCAAATCCAATAAAACAGATTTATCTTTCTCAGGAACAGCTTGAAAATGGGAGAAACCTTATTAGCAGGTTTCAAAATACACTAAGCAGTTGAAAGGTTTTAAAGTATAGTAAAGCAATCCTTATGCTACTTCCTACAGCCGGATGAAAGGATGAAACTCTTTACTCTATATGTATATGTATATGTATATGTACCAAAAACGCACTTTAAACAGTAACAGTCTCTTCTGTGGGGTGGTGAAACGTGGCTCTTCGGTTTGGTGGTTCCACCATAGGTGTTTGATTAGGATAATGCCCCACCTACCAGGTTTGTAGTCCCTCACAGCTCCACACAAATTATCAAGCAGTACTCTGACCCCACTCCTCCCACCTCCCCATTTTTCTTTTTGTGGAAGCCCACCAATCTTCCCCTACAATTTGAAATATCACTAAATGCTGTTCCCCAGTAGGCCTTAGTGATGAAGAAGACCCACCTCCCAAGCAAGAGACTGCACCGGGGAGAGCAGACACTCACCCCCCAGTAGTTAAGGGTCAACTGAAAAGGAGAGAAAAATTAAAACCCATCCTTCTCTGAGTTCCACACTCCCCTGTCTGCTGTGACGTGGGGCCACCATTGTCCAGGCTGTGCACAGCTCATACCAGTCTGTCTCAGGACTGGGCATCATAAGCCTCTGTAGAACTGGCTGGTTACCCCACAGGACTCGCTGCCTTCTGCTGGCTCAGGGGCTTCTGCGAACTCCCCAGGCCGGGACTAGTGACACCCGCCTGCATGGCTGGTCTGACGGCAGTGTGGTGGGGTGGTTTGCCACCTGCTTGCTGGGTTTGCCACTTGTTTGCGGTGGGTCCCTGCTAGGAATGCCTCTTCTCTTCCCCCTCCCCCACGGCCCCAACCCTACCCCAACTATTCCCCCCAAAGTTGCCTCACTAGGGTTGCCAACCCTCCAGGATTGTCTTGGAGTCTCCAGGAATTAAAGATTATTTTTGAATGAAAGATTATGTCATTATGTGATGAAACCTCCAGGAATAAATCCAATCTCATTGGCAATCCTATGCCCCGCCCTACCTCTTTCTCCCGAGGCCCTGCCTCCCTGTCCACTCTTCTTCCCCCATCCCCGCTGTCGCTTGCTGATTTTCCCCTTCCACCCCTCCCCGTCTCTGCCCGGGTAAGGAGGGATTCACCTGAAAAGCCAGGGTTGGGAGCTGCAGTCTCCTGACACAGATAGGAGATGGCCCCGAATGAGTAGGGGCTGGTGCAGGTGATGACCCGGTACATCCCCGCTTCCAGTGCCTAGTCAAAACCTGGGCACCAGGCCACCCTAGTCCCGCTTGCTGGCTCTTACACATGTTGTGTGTCTTTATGCAGCTCCCCTCTGGCGTTCCATGCTGCTCTTCTGCTGGCTTCCCACCCCAGCTCCCTCACCTTGCCTGGGGTTGCTCTCCCTGTCTCCTCTTCACGCAGCACACGCTGAGGCCGGAACCTGAGCTGGGGGCTCTCTGACGGTCCCAGCTGCTTGGTCAATTAGACTAACTTGGGAGTGCTGACTACTTACCACCGGCCCTGGTGTGGAGCTCTCTGATTGGACAGAAGCTTTGTCAGTCCCATGATCCTGAGTCCTCTGTGGCCTTTCCCCTTTCTCCTCGTATGGGGAGGGAGCCAACCAACAAGTTTTAGTAAAGGGCTAACAGACCCCTTCCATATGCAGCACCTCCCCAGTCCACTGTCCTGTTCTCCATCAAATCCCTTGTCAAGATCCACTTCCACTGTGATGCTACAGGAAATTGCTAACTGATAGTGGCTAGACAGAGGGTCAATAGGGCCACTGGCACTTGTTGTTTGTTTGTTTAGATCTCATTTAAAAGATGTGAAAGACTTGAAGCAATCTAGTGGGGTCTTCGAACAAGTCTACATCATCATGTAGTGCTATCAGAGTTATTCTTTTTGTCTTCCTTGCTTCATTTCCTCCAATTGTTTTTCTCTTTCTTGTCACAACTGACCTTAAATTAGACTATTTTCTCTTGGTTTAAGGACTGTCTCTTCTTACAGGTTTGTATATAATGCATAGCACAATTGAAGTTCCAGTCATGGTTGGAAGATAATGAATAAACTTAACAATAAATTATAAGCGAATTATTTCAATTTATGAATCTCTGATATTTTGAAACAGATAATAATTCATATCTATAGGTAAAGCTTTACAAGCTACTGAAAGCTCCCTGAGATATTTCTCCTATTTTTGAATATACATAATAAAAAATATCTCTTTGGCTGCATTCCATTTTTAGGGACAAATAAGAAAATAACATCAGATCCTATCTATTCCCTGCCTAGTTTAGTTGCCACCAATATTCAGAAGTCACTTTATTTAAGACCCTGAATTATTTGGCAATGAAGGCATAGGTATTATATAGTTGACTAAAAATGGCTACTTCAAAACACAGAGGCTTTGGAAACAAGTGCTCGGTTATGTGAGGAAATATTAGCTATGAAATACTTTATGCAAACAACAAAATGAAGTATACAACTAATCACACTAAAAATATCTGTTTGAAGATAGACCATCTCTAGACTATGCCCTTCAGTGGTGATGAATGTTACAAACACATGAGAGATACAATAGGTCAGTTACTGAAACTTTAACATTCACATACCATGAGAAAAAATATGGCATATTATAAGACGCCTTTTTGTATACTCACAAATAAAAAGCAGGTGGCAATATTCTATGTGAATTTCAAGATATCTAGTCTATTGAGCTTCATATATGACTATATTATGGTCCTGTCTTAGTTTGAATGAGATGGAAGTGTGGCATATCTTATTGAGTGTAATTTAATCTAAGCATTGGGGCAAAATCCTTGAGTCTGACCTATGTTTTCTTCTATACTGGCTTTATGCTATATTCCTCCTTGACAAAGGGCACTCCCTGGCTTTGGTTGTCCAAAAAGGCCAGGATCTCATTCATTTTCTTTTACTAGATCTGCATAGGTGACTTTGCATTACTAGTGAAGCAGAGGGAAGCAGTCCTTAACTAGTTTTGTTTTGTTGCTCTCCTAATTGGGTGTGTCCCATCCCAGTTCCAAACATCAAACTACAACTGAAAGTATTGATTCTGTTCCTGGTAAAGGGTAGGTGCCCTATACTCCCATTGATGTCAGTGGCATCACAGCAAAGGGGTGATACACATCAGAGAGCATTGAAACTTCTCTACACGCAGCTTTTGTACCAATTTAACCATATTGGTTTAGAAACCAATATAGTTAAATCAATGCACTCATCTGGTGTGGACTGAGTTACACCGATGTGAGGCACTGATAGCTGTATAGTTAATTTCAATATGTTTGATTTTAATATAGTTAATCATTACCAATACCTGCTCTTAGAAAGGCAATTTAAGGGTTTTAGTTTGTTGGCTACCACTCTTAGCCCTGGTCAACACTACAGGGTTAGGTCAAATTTAGCCACGTTAGGTCAATTTAAAAATGATTGTGTCCACACAACCAGCCCCGTTCCGTTGACCTAAAGGGCTCTTAAAATCGACACCTGTTTACTCCTCCCCGACGAGGGGAGTAGTGCTAAAATTGACCTTTCTGAGTTGAATTTGGGGTAGTGCAGACGCAAATCGATGGTATTGTCCTCCAGGAATTATCCCAGAGTGCTCCATTGTGACCGCTCTGGACAGCACTTTGAATTCTGATGCACTAGCCAGGTACACAGGAAAAGCCCCAGGAACTTGTGAATTTCATTTCCTGTTTGGTCAGCATGGTGAACTCAGCAGCACAGGTGACCATGCAGTCCCCCCAGAATCATTGAGCATAGAATGTTTTTACGCTCCCCCTATCATCTCCATCTCTGAGGTTATCGCAGGTTAGAAGGTGAAAAAAACGCATTCGCGATTACATGTTTTCTGAGCTCATGCAGTCCTCCTGCACTGATAGGGCACAACTTAATGCATGGAGGCATTCAGTGACAGAGGCCAGGAAAGAATTAAGTGAGCGTGAAGAGCGGAGGCAGGTCGCGATGCTGAGGCTAATAGGGGAGCAAATGGACATGATGAAGCAACTGTTGGAGCTGCAGGAAAGCCAACAAGAGCACAAACCGCCGCTGCATCCCATCCCACCCGGGCGACCTTGTCCGTTTTCTCATTTTTGGGGCGGGTTTGCATCAAGAAGAAACACACACAACTGTCACATCGAAGCCTGGCCAGTCATGAAACTTGTTTTCAAAGCCTCTCTGATGTGCAGTGCGCCTTGCTGAGCTCTTCTAATCGCCCTGGTATCTGGCTGCTCAAAATCGGACTTGCCCACAACAGCAGCGGTGACAGTGAGAGCGGTGACAGTGAGATGAGCAGGCTCCATGCGGGATCATGCTTGCCGTGGTATGGCATCTGCACGGGTAACCCAGGAAGAAAGGCATGAAACGATTGTCTGCCGTTGCTTTCACGTGGGGGGGGGGGGTGGGGGGGCGACTGGCGACATGTACCCAAAACCACCCGCGACAATGTTTTTGCCCCATCAGGCATTGGGAGCTTAACCCAGAATTCCAATGGGCAGCAGAGACTGCGGGAACTGTGAGATAGCTACCCACAATGCACCACTCTGTAAGTCGATGCTAGCCACGGTAGTGAGGACGCACTCCACCGATTTAATGCGCTTAGTGGGGACATACGCAATCGACTGTATAAAATCCATTTCTAAAAATCGACTTCTATAAAATCGACCTAATTTCGTAGTGTAGACATGCCCTTAACCTGCTTACACAGAGTGTTCAGCTCATATTTTAAAGGTAAGGGGAATCAAATAACTAATCTGAAAAGAGCCTGGCAGCAGAGAGATCACTCCAGGTTTGGAACATGAATATTCATCAGATCAGACTCACCTAAAATAATCAGCAGGCACATCATTATATTAGTCTTTCTCCAGGAAAAAATGTCAAGTTTGACATACCGTACACTGCATTTATAACCTGACTGAAAAAATGATTATATTTTAGATGGAGAATCTTTTCAAGCAGCATTAGACAGAACATGTTAGCAGTTTCCCATTAAAATGCTTTCAGTATTTCTAAAGTTCATTGATTTCAGACACATAAAAGGCAAAAGTATGTAAAGATATAGACTTGCTACTTTGCAGCAAACTACCTCCTCCACTCCAAACATTAAAGATAAAAAGAGGAAAAAATACACCTAAATAACATTCCATCTCCCATGTGGGAGTGCTAGTTTGGAGAGATGGCTAGATTAACACAGGTTTCAGAGTAACAGCCGTGTTAGTCTGTATCCGCAAAAAGAAGAACAGGAGTACTTGTGGCACCTTAGAGACTAACAAATTTATTAGAGCATAAGCTTTCGTGGACAACAGCCCACTTCTTCGGATGCATATAGAATGGAACATATATTGAGGAGATATCTCCTAAATATATGTTCCATTCTATATGCATCCGAAGAAGTGGGCATCCGAAGAAGTGGGCTGTAGTCCACGAAAGCTTATGCTCTAATAAATTTGTTAGTCTCTAAGGTGCCACAAGTACTCCTGTTCTTCTTTTTGCGGATACAGACTAACACGGCTG